>NC_083571.1:54830016-55042516 GCF_027579695.1 Neoarius graeffei
ATGTGGTTTGGGGCTCTTTGCTAAGGGCTATCTGGTCCCTGTACGAACGGAGCAGGAGTCTGATTCGCATTGCAGGCAGTAGGTCAGACATGTTCCCAGTGCATGTTGGACTCTGGCAGGGCTGCTCTTTGTTACCGGTTCTGTTCATAATTTTTATGGACAGAATTTCTAGGCACAGCCAGGGGCCGGAAGGAATCCTGTTTGGGAACCACAGGATTGCATCTCTGCTTTTTGCGGATGATGTTGTCCTGTTGGCTTCTTCAAACCAGGACCTTCAGCATGCACTGGGGCGGTTTGCAGCCGAGTGTGAAGCGTCTGGGATGAGAATCAGCACCTCCAAGTCCGAGGCCATGGTTCTCGACCAGAAAAGGGTGGCTTGCCCTCTCCAGGTTGGTGGAGAAGTCCTGCCTCAAGTGGAGGAGTTTAAGTATCTCGGGATCTTGTTCACGAGTGAGGGAAGGATAGAGCGTGAGGTTGACAGGCGGATCGGTGCAGCCTCCGCAGTGATGCAGTCGCTTTACCGGTCTGTTGTGGTGAAGAAGGAGCTGAGCCAAAAGGCGAAGCTCTTGATTTACTGGTCAAGCTACGTTCTGACTCTCACCTATGGTCATGAGCTTTGGGTAATGACTGAAAGAACAAGATCGCGGATACAAGCGGCCAAAATGAGTTTCCTTCGCAGGGTGGCTGGGCGCTCCCTTAGAGATAGGGTGAGAAGCACAGTCACTCGGGAGGAGCTCGGAGTAGAGCCACTGCTCCTCCACATCGAGAGGAATCAGCTGAGGTGGCTCGGGCATCTCTTTCGGATGCCTCCTGGACACCTCTCTGGGGAGGTGTTCCAGGCACGTCCCCCTGGAAAGAGGCCCCGGGAAAGACCCAGGACACGCTGGAGGGACTACGTCTCTCGGCTGGCCTGGGAACACCTCGGTGTTCTTCCCGAGGAGCTGGCTGAGGTGTCTGGGGAAAGGGAAGTTTGGGCTTCCATGCTCAGACTGCTGCCTCCACGACCTGGCCCCAGATAAGAAGACGAGACGATTAATAACAGTACCAATATTTGTTAGGAGAATAGACAGAAATGGTATGAAGAAGCAAGACTGGGGCTGATTTCTTTCTAGCCCAGACGGTACAATTGGTAAAAGTCATGTTCGGTGATTACACAGACTGAAACATTTCCTAGATTTGATCTGCATTTGGGCTAATATAATTGAGATGGTGCATATGAAATAAAGTCAGGTGTATTGAAAGCAAGCAAAGTGGATTATACATTCGATCATCCTTTTTTCACCAAAATGCCTTTGGAGAAGCTAAAGAGTACATTTATATTTATTGCATTTGGAAAACATGCTTATCCAGAGCGACTTGCAGAAGTGCTTTGAAATCTATTAATCTAATATACCATGCACTGAGAGGCTCTGGTTGAAATATGGATTCTCTTCAGAGACTGGCATGGTACTATTTTGTGAAGAGTGCAGCCCTAAAGAAAGTAGTACTATGCCAGTCACCGAAGAGAATCCACAATTACCAGTGCCTCAGGACCAGCAATCTGTATGTTAATTGGATAACTTGTGCTTCATCAAAAAATTCCAAACTGAAAGTGCTAAGATTGAATCTTGGCATAAACTCACTGGAATTAGCCATGTTTGTTCTTTATTCGATACGTAGATCTACACACACAGAAAGGCTTGCCAAGACAGAATTTCAAGACAGACAAAAGGGTATAAATACAAACACAGACAACAGGTGATTGAAATTAGAATCCAGGTGATGCGCCTCTACAACGTGGTTCTGGATTGGTTGACTGAGTATATGTGATAGTAACTGGTGTGTGAGGGGGCTGAGGGGAAATGGAGTCCTGAGGGTTAAGGCAGATGGAGGGTGAGCCCAGAAGCATGACAGTAACCCCCCCCCCAGGAGTCCAAGGAGGCCAAGGGACGAGGACGGCCATGACAACCACCACCCACACTGCCATGAACACTCCTGATTGAGCTACCAGAACTGCTGCGGTGCTGGACAGAGGGCTGTCACCATGGACTACCTCTGGAACCATTGTCATGCAGACTACCGGGAGGGCTGGACACACGGCGCTTGGGATGGCCCCTAGGCCAAGGCGTGAGCTTCTCTGGATGACACTGATGGAACTCATCCACCAACCCTGGATCCAGAACATCTCGTGAAGGAACCCAGCAATGCTCCTCAGGCCCATAGCCCTTCCAGTCCACTAGATACTGCAGAGTCCCTGATAGACAGCATAGACCAGAGTGCCTTCCATGTACACCGGAGGTGAGGGTACGAAATCGGGTGTGGCCTCATCCAACGGACCTGAGACAACAGGTTTCAGGAGAGATACATGAAACGAGTTTGAAACACGGTAATGCACAGGCAGATCTACTTCATAAGTTGCCTCATTGATTCTCTGGAGAATCTTAAACGGACCAATGTACTTGGGCAATAATTTTCTACTTCCCTCAGGAAACCTGAAGTCCTGGGTCGACAGCCACACTCGGTCCCCAGGGAGGTAGGTAGATGTGTCACCTCTGTGATGATCCGCCAGCCTCGTGTCAATGGAGGATATTCTCAATCCGCTGGTGCATCTGCTCCCAGACCTGCTCACTCCACTGCATCCAACTATCAATGGCAGGATTGTCAGAGGGCGTGGCAGACCATGGCATTAATGGGGGTTGAAAACCCAGCATACATTGAAAAGGCATTAAAGGGCTGATGACACGAACATGACTCTATGCAATTTCTTATATAAACTATACAACATGGCAAACATGTTAGATTTCTGTTATAATTACGTGAAAAGAAGCTGTTGTTATGCAAATATCCAACTTTTAATTGCACAGCGCAAGAAAACTGGGTCCGTGGCTCGTGGCCATGTTGTGACGTCAGCGGAAGAACACGCTGCGGTTCATTGGCTGTTCTACTCTGGTTCTACTCAATGGAAATGGCGCATGAAAATGCCGGTGAACTCTCTAGTGCTAGCTCTTCCTCTTCTGGGAGTCTAGAATTGTGTTGCTCTCTTCCGAATAGAATCTATGATAGCCTACCCTCTTTACCCTTTGCCTCTCGTTGCTAGGCGGCAGTTACATGAAAGCCACAAGCTTTCACAAGCAAATACATGACTGATATCATGCCGACTTTATGATTACATTTATGATTATCATGTAGAATCTATAGCTCTACATACCTTTATCTTATGTCGTTTCACAACACATGTTCTGACAGGAGGGCTGTCTTTGGATCCAGCATAGCTACTAGTAGACCCCCTCCGGAATACTGGCAGTGTTGCCAGATTGGGAGGTTTCCCGCCCAGTTAGGCGGTTTAAAGTGCATTTTGGTGGGTTTTGAACATATTTGGGGCTGGAAAACTTCAGCAGTATCGGGCAACAGTATCTGGCAACAGATACTGCTGACGTTTTCCAGCCCAAAATATGTTTAAAACCCACCAAAATGCACTTGAAACCGCTCAACTGGGCGGGAAACCTCCCAATCTGGCAACACTGTGTAGGCACTGCTGATGGTAGTAACACATGTTTGTGCTGAACTGAACACCCAAGAGATTCTTTTAAGCTGGGAAGGGTGTCAAAACAATCCAAATCGAAGTGTTCAGAGCACAGGACGGATGTTGGTGAGGGCTCCCACTTGTCACGAGTGCGCCTGACTTGCTTCACCCACTTCGCATGCAGCTCGGGATCTCTGGGAAACTTGAATAAACTTACCCCATCCTTGTGGGTTTTGGAGCAAAAGCCGGCAACACAACGCGAAGGCATAATAACTATATATATAATAATGTCTAATAAAAATACTAATAATGATAAACTGAACACCTGTCGCATCAACAACAAACTGGTAAGTTAGGAGGAAGGTTCTTTCGCTGACATCATATAGCTCCTCCTCCTCCTTCGTCTCCTGGGTGCTGCAGCCCCATCAAATTTGCCCAAATAGCCACGTTTATCATCATAACTTGTAAAATAGGTGCCTTCATGAATTAATATATGGATCATCGGGAATTACTTTTTATGTTATAAAACATCGCCAAAGATGTCAAAAACGTGTCATCAGCACTTTAAACCCATATCAGAGCTAATTAATGAATTTTGAGCCATTTCTGCCCAGATAAATATTTTGACCAGTCAGCTTGATTATGACAATAAATTCTCAAAAATTTTCAGAGTTCTTGGTTCACTCTTTTGCATTGGCCATTAGACTGAGGATGGTAACCAGACGTGAGACTTACGTTAACTCCCAGTCTCTCAAAGAATGCTGTCCACACATGAGAGGTGAATTGAGGCCCTCAGTCTGATACTATATCCTCAGGAACACCAAATATATGGAACACATACTTGAAAATAGCTTCAGCTGTCTGAAAGGCTGTAGGTAGGCAAATTAAAGGAATAAATCTAACTCCTCATGAGAACCTATCAACAATGGTCAGGATGACCATGTAGGTCTGGGGGGGGGCAAATCAGTGACAAACTCTATAGCTAAATGTGACCATGGACAAGAAGGGACAGGCAAGGGCATTAGTTTACCAGCAGGGAGAGTCTTGTGTGTTTTGCATTTTGGAAAAGTGGTGCACGAGGAAACAAACCTAAATATCTGACAGCATATTCTCCCACCAATATCTGCCAGACAATAAGTGGTGTGTACATGTCTCCCCCGGGTGGCCAGAAGTTAAAGAAGAGTGAGCCCACATAATTAATTTGTCCCTGCATTGGATAGGCACATACTTCTTTCCCATGGAGCATGGTTCAGGGGCAGGAGTGACAGTTAATTCCTGATCAATTTCTTCATCTACAACCCAGATTCCAAAAAAGTTGGGACAAAGTACAAATTGTAAATAAAAACGGAATGCAATAATTTACAAATCTCAAAAACTGATATTGTAGTCACAATAGAACATAGACAACATATCAAATGTCGAAAGTGAGACATTTTCAAATTTCATGCCAAATATTGGCTCATTTGAAATTTCATGACAGCAACACATCTCAAAAAAGTTGGGACAGGGGCAATAAGAGGCTGGAAAAGTTAAAGGTACAAAAAAGGAACAGCTGGAGGACCAAATTGCAACTCATTAGGTCAATTGGCAATAGGTCATTAACATGACTGGGTATAAAAAGAGCATCTTGGAGTGGCAGCGGCTCTCAGAAGTAAAGATGGGAAGAGGATCACCAATCCCCCTAATTCTGCGCTAACAAATAGTGGAGCAATATCAGAAAGGAGTTCGACAGTGTAAAATTGCAAAGAGTTTGAACATATCATCTACAGTGCATATCATCATCAAAAGATTCAGAGAATCTGGAAGAATCTCTGTGAGTAAGGGTCAAGGTGGGAAAACCATACTGGGTGCCTGTGATCTTCGGGCCCTTAGACGGCACTGCATCACATACAGGCATGCTTCTGTATTGGAAATCACAAAATGGGCTCAGGAATATTTCCAGAGAACATTATCTGTGAACACAATTCACCGTGCCATCCGCTGTTGCCAGCTAAAACTCTATAGTTCAAAGAAGCCATTTCTAAACATGATCCAGAAGTGCAGACGTCTTCTCTGGGCCAAGGCTCATTTAAAATGGACTGTGGCAAAGTGGAAAACTGCTCTGTGGTCAGACGAATCAAAATTTGAAGTTCTTTATGGAAATCAGGGACGCCGTGTCATTTGGACTAAAGAGGAGAAGGACGACCCAAGTTGTCATCAGCGCTCGGTTCAGAAGCCTGCATCTCTGATGGTATGGGGTTGCATTAGTGCATGTGGCATGGGCAGCTTACACATCTGGAAAGACACCATCAATGCTGAAAGGTATATCCAGGTTCTAGAGCAACATATGCTCCCATCCAGATGACATCTCTTTCAGGGAAGACCTTGCATTTTCCAACATGACAATGCCAAACCAAATACTGCATCAATTACAGCATCATGGCTGTGTAGAAGAAGGGTCCGGGTACTGAACTGGCCAGCCTGCAGTCCAGATCTTTCACCCATAGAAAACATTTGGCGCATCATAAAATGGAAGATACGACAAAAAAGACCTAAGACAGTTGAGCAACTAGAATCCTACATTAGACAAGAATGGGTTAACATTCCTATCCCTAAACTTGAGCAATTTGTCTCCTCAGTCCCCAGACATTTACAGACTGTTGTAAAGAGAAAAGGGGATGTCTCACAGTGGTAAACATGGTCTTGTCCAAACTTTTTTGAGATGTGTTGTTGTTATGAAATTTAAAATCACCTAATTTTTCTCTTTAAATGATACATTTTCTCAGTTTAAACATTTGATATGTCATCTATGTTCTGTTCTGAATAAAATATGGAATTTTGAAACGTCCACATCATTGCATTCTGTTTTTATTTACAATTTGTACTTTGTCCCAACTTTTTTGGAATCGGGGTTGTATTTCCCATCTAATGGGGGCGACCATGACTGATGGAAGTAACACATTGTCAACCTCAGTAGAAGACTTGGGGCTGGGATATATATGTGAAAGGGCATCTGCTTTAGTATTATGGGAACTGGGATGATATATAATGGAAAAATTGAAACATGAGAAAAATAAGGACCACCGAGCCTGACGGGGGTTGAGCCATTTAGCCAACCATAAATATTCAAGGTTTTTGTGATCTGTTAAAACTAGGAAAGGATGTGTAGCTCCCTCTAGCCAATGGTGCCATTCTTCAAAAGCTAGCTTCATGGCCAGCAATTCTCTATCTCCTATACCATAATTGTATTCAGCAGGGGTTAGTTTATGGGAGCAGAAGGCTATCTGATGTAATTTTCAGGGATTACATACGCACTGGGACAACACAGCTCCAGTGCCTACCTCAGAGGCATCCACTTCTATTACGAAAGGCTGAGTGAGATCGGGATGCTTCAGAACAGGGACTGAGGTGAAAGCTATTTTGAGGGTTTCAAACGCCTCCTGTGCCTGAGGGTTCCATGTTAACTTTCTGGTGTTTCCTTTCAACAAGGTGGTAAGAGGGCTGCTATGCTACTGAAATTACGAATGAACCGGCGATAGAAGTTAGCAAGCCCAAGAAATTGCTGGAGTTGCTTTATGGAAGTAGGGATGGGCCAGTTAGCTACAGCTTCTACCTTCCTATCATCCTTAACAACACCCTCTGGACTGATGACGTAACCTAAGAAAGAAGTAGAAGGGAGATTAAATTTGCAGTTTTCCCCTTTCACATATAACTGATTCCCAAGCAGACGAGTAAGGACAGAACAAACATGTTGAATGTGAGTTTCAAGATTGGGGGAATAAATCAGGATATTGTCAATGTAGGCAATAACATAATGACCAAACATATCCCTTAGGACATAATTTATGAATACTTGGAACCCTGATGGAGCATTACGCAACCTGAAGGGCATTACTAAATACTCGTAGTACCCCATAGTGGTGAGGAATGCAGTTTTCCACTCATCACCTTCCTTTATACGGATTAGATTGTATGCACTTATGAAGTCTAGTTTAGTGAAAATGTATGCTCCAAGAAGTTGTTCTAGAGCTATGGGGACCAAAGGCAAGGGGTAAGAGTAGGGTTTAGTAAGTAGATTAAGACCATGATAATCAATGCATGGCCTAAGCCCCCCATCCTTCTTATTTACAAAAAATAACCCTGCAGCTGCAGGAGATGTAGAAGGATGGATGAAACCCTGTTCTAAAGCTTCCTGAATATACTCTTCCATCGCTTTCTCCTCTGCTTGAGTGAGTGGATAAATTCTGGATTTAGGTGGAATAGCATTGTCGATCAACTCAATGGAACAGTCATATTCTCTGTGAGGAGGAAGTTTAGCAGCACTTTTCTTGCTAAACACTTCTAGCAGATTGCTGTATTCTGGGGGAAACGGAGACTGCAACATTAGCATTGGGGCTTTTAATAGTAGTTGAAGTTACCGTTACAATGGGGAATGCTAGACAGGTGTCATAACAGTAACTAGACCAAGAAAGCATTTCTTTATCAGACCAAGATATAACTGGATTATGTTTTCTAAGCCAGGGCAAACATAAGATGATAGCATACTCTGAAGAGTTTTAGACAAAAAAAAAAGATCTCTGAATGTAAAGCACTGACAGTCATATTGATAGGTTTTGTGACCCTGTTAACAACTCCCTCTCCAACAGGATCCCCATCAACAGCAGTCAGTCTCAGCGGTGTTTCCAGAGGCTCCACAGGAATCTGAAGTTGCTTCACCAACTTGGCGTGAATAACATTTCCTTCTGCACCGGAATCAACTAAAGCTGAAAACACAGACAGACTGTGGGCAGTTAACTGTCACAGGCAGGAGAAAGGACTTTGAGACCAACCCCTTAGTGGGTGTACTCACCACATTAGCCCGGGGTTGGCGCCAGAGTTCTGTGTCGACAGATTTGACAGTCATGTAAAACGTGACCGGCAGTTCCGCAATAGAGACACAAACCACTATGGAGATGTTGGTGCCTTTCTTCTGCAGACAGACAAAATGCATCACACTGCATAGGTTCTGGGGGTTCTGGATCCTCACAAATCCAGGTCATTTGTAGATTCGAGCGATGAGGAGTTAACACAGCAGATGGAGCAGTAGGAGATTTATGTGGACCTTTCCCGTGTTCCAGTTGGTCTAGGCAAATGGCCAATGAAATCAGCTCCTCTCGCGAAAAACCATCATCCTTACAAGCCATTTCAGACAGGATGTCAGAGTTCAGTCCGTTATGAAATGTCACTAATAATGCAGGCTCATTCCAACCACTCCCAGCTGCAAGAGTGCAAAATTCCAAGGCATAATCGGAAACTGAGCAATTACCCTGACGCAGTCAGGTGAGTAATTCCCCCTGAGGGCGGCCCTCATTGGGGTGATCAAACACTGCTTTAAATTCTCTAATGAATTGATCATGTGTATTGGATTGGATGGTGGGCCAAACTGCTGTAGCCCAATCTAATGCCTTGCCCGTAAGGCGAGATATCAAAAAGGAAATACGAGCCTTATCAGAGCTCGGAGGGGAATTAGCAAAAAATATAGAACATTGTAACAAAAACCCTCTATACTGATGAGGTATGCCATCAAATTTATCCGGCTTACTTACAACAAACATACTGGTAACAGCCATAGAGGGAGCAGCTTGGGTGGAAACCACAGGCGAGCCAGAGGAGCTGAATAGTTGGAGTTGGGTGGTGATTTTTCTCATGGTTTCAAAAATTTGTGCTAACTGTTTCTGCTGCTCACCTTGCTGTTGCGTGAGGGTATTGATGGACTGAGTCACAGAATAAAAATGCTGGTGATGTTGTCCAAGCATCTGTCCTTGGCTGCTAATCACTACCTGTAGCTCAGTGTAATCCACCGTCGCCATGGAGGCACAGTATTCTATAACACAGCTGTGACAAACCAGACACTCGTGGATTTTCAATACAATCAAGGCCTTAATGTGAGAAGAGTAATCCAAAGTCAATGTACAAAAGTCAAGCCAGGTCAAAACCGAGAATAACCAAAACAGTAACATGGGCAAGGCAAATCAGTGTCAAAAAACAGGCAGGAGTAGAAAAACCAGGAATCAAGAGATACAGGCAACCAAGACAAAAGGGCAAGGCAATAGGAAAAAAACAGAAGGCAAAAAAGGTCATACACAGAGAAACAAACCATACAAGAATGCTCAGTATGCTTACGAGGATAGAAGACAATACTCCACAATGGACAAGACAGACAAAGGGGTATAAATACAGACAAAGGGGTATAAATGCAAACACAGACAAATAGGTACAGGTGATTGCAATTAGAATTCAGGTGATGCGCTTCTACAACGTGGTTCTGGATTGGTTGACGGAGTACATGTGATAGTAACTGGTGTGTGAGGGGGATTATGGGAAATGGAGTCCTGAGGGTTAAGGCAGACGGAGGGTGAGCCTGGAAGCATGACAATATCCTGATCCTGATTCAATATAACATGGATTAGAAATATCATCACTCTAAAGACTCCACTGAGGAGATAATATCCTGCAGTAAAAAATTTACACCCTCCATCTATCCATTACCTGTGGCCACATATCCTGTTCTATAGGGTCGCAGGCAAGCTGGAGCCTATCCCAGCTGACTATGGGTGAAAGGCGGGGTACACCCTGGACAAGTCGTCAGATTATTGCAGGGCTGACACAGAGACAAACAACCATTCACACCTTATGATCAATTTAGAGCTACCAATTAGCCTAACCTGCATGTCTTTGGACTGTGGAGGAAACCCACACAGACACAGGGAGAACATGCAAACTCCACACAGAAAGGCCCTTGCTGGCCACTGGGCTCGAACACAGGACCTTCTTGCTGTGAGGCGACATTACTAACCACTACACTAACGTGCCACCCCCAGATGACAACCATATTTTATTTATTTTTTTTTTTAAGAACGGGTTACTTTTTTATTTAGTACATGTATGTTTGGTATTCAGAAGACACACCATAGACATGGCGGCACGGTGGTGTAGTGGTTAGCGCTGTCGCCTCACAGCAAGAAGGTCCTGGGTTCGAGCCCCGGGGCCGGTGAGGGCCTTTCTGTGCGGAGTTTGCATGTTCTCCCTGTGTCTGCGTGGGTTTCCTCCGGGTGCTCCGGTTTCCCCCACAGTCCAAAGACATGCAGGTTAGGTTAACTGGTGACTCTAAATTGACCGTGAGTGTGAATGGTTGTCTGTGTCTATGTGTCAGCCCTGTGATGACCTGGCGACTTGTCCAGGGTGTACCCCGCCTTTTGCCCGTAGTCAGCTGGGATAGGCTCCAGCTTGCCTGCGACCCTGTAGAACAGGATAAAGAGGCTAGAGATAATGAGATGAGATGAGATGAGACACCATAGACATTATGGACTTAAAATGCATAAAATATGAAATCATGAATGAGATGAGACCTCAAAATAAAATGCAGTGCTCTCCCCTAATAGTTTCATTGTCAAGCTTCTTTTTTTTTTTTAGCCCTCCCATCTAATATCACCAGTGGTGCAAAGAGATGGGTTTTCAATCAAAATTGAAATGATAAAAGGGGAAGTGAATTGCAGTGTCTCAGAGCTGTGCTGCTAAAAGCTGTACCACCCATGGAGGTCATTCTGAACGTAAGGACCTTCAGGAGTGTCCTCTCAGTAGGGCACATGAGAGGATTTATTGGTGAAGAAGAAGCTCAGCCAGGTAGTGTGAGGCAAAGCTTTGTAGGGAAGACAGAGAATCTTATATTGTTCAGTTAAAACCGCTCAATGTAATATAAACAAATGTATACACCTTGAACACTTGTACCTCTGCTCATTCATCGAATTATCCAGTCAATGATGAGGTAGCAGTGAAATACATAAAATCATGCAGCTACATCTTTATAATGAAGTGCCTGTAGTGAGTTGGATACTGCAGACCAGAAAATAGGCCAATAGGGTCCAGTGTTGTCCATAAATGGTCGTAAGGACACCCATCAGCCAGCAGGTCCCACTGAGGTTCGCTTGAGGAATCTGGGGAACTAGTGGCCCAGCAGTTGGTCAGCACAAGGGCAATATTTGGATCCGCCCTCTCCAGTATGTGTACTACCACATAAACTGAATCCTGCAGTATCTTCATCACAGGGTAGTGAGCATGTATGTAGTATGAGCTATAAAGGTCAGCAACAGAACAGCCTTTACTGGTACACACCCCATTAGCAAGCCTGGACTCCACTTTGAGGGCACCTTGCTGAACTGCAGGAGGAGGACAAGGAAGTGTGAATATATCTATCAGACTTTTGCTGATCATTGGAAAAATACAGCTGAAGATTCCTAGTCCTGGATGACATGAGTGGATGTGGTTTTCTGCTGTTTTGAGATGCTTTTCTGCACAAGACGGTTGTAAAGAGTGCTTATTTGAGTCAGCTCGAGCCAGTCTGGCCTTTCTCTGCTCTCATCAACAAGGCTTTCCTCCTGCAGAACTGCTGCTTCTTCTTCTATGCCCTGACACCCCTCTTGGGGTATAAGCTGTTGACAAGGGAGCTCCAGAGGACCCGGTCCTGTGCTTTTCCTTCTATCTGAGTCCAGGTGTACCCCAGTCTCCTGATGTCTATCTGGAGAGCTCTTCACCAGGTGTTCTTTGGCAGACCACTTCTCCTCTTCCCTTGAGAGTTCCAAGTCAAGGCTTGTCTGGTGATGTTTGCCACTGGTTTTCGTAACGTGTGCCTGATCCATCACCATCTTCTTCTTCCAATTTCCTTTTCCACTGGTATTTGCTGTGATTTTAACCAAAGATTGTTGTTACTGATCCTTTCCGGCCAATGTATCTTCAGGATCTTCCTTAGGCAGCTGTTAATGAAGGTCTGTATTTTACTGATTATGTTCTTTGTTTATGGCTCCAAATCTCTGAGCCATGAAGCAATACCAATTTTACATTTGAATTAAATAGACTTATTTTTGTTTGTGGGTGTAATACACTAGAGCTCCAGATGTTTTTGAGCTTTAAAAATGCCTTCCTTATTCTTGCTTTGACATCCGGATCTGTACCACCCTGTTTGTTGATGTTACTCCCCAAATAAGTAAAGGATTCCACTTCCTCGAGTCTATTCCCATCTAGTTTGACTGGTTCATCATTTGTTTTATTTATCTTCATGATCTTTGTCTAGAACTGCTGTTTGCTAGATGTTTTTTGTTTGTCACACCATTCTATGTGACCTCTCGAGACTGTTGCATGTTAAAATCCCAGAAGAACCAACAACATTGTTATGGTCAAAATCACTAAGATCACAGTTTTCCTCCATTCTTATAAACTTTAACTAAAACTCTTGACCTGTTCCTGCATGATGTTATGCATTGCTCTGGTGCCACATGATTGGGTGATTGGATAATTGCATGAATGTGTACGTGTATACGGTACTTGTTCCTATTAAAGAAGAAGATGAGTGTAAAGTCAAAGTACACATACATTATTCGAATACATGCACGGAGTGAAGACAATGTAGGATAATACCATCACTTCTACCCAGACAATGTTAACACACTCCAGATCAGCATGAAATTTTCATTTGGAGCTAGTTCATAATAACCACATGCACATACACACATACACACATCACTTAAGAGGCAGCACACTAACTCAATTTAGTCTGATTAACGTTAATAAACAGCTGATTGGTTGGCTAGGCCATCATACTGATGGGCACATTATCATTCCTCCCACTGCTGCGATATGAATTATATTTACTACAGCTTTCTCCAATTAAACTGTGCAGAATTGATTTATCTGTCTAAACGAACGAACCATCTCTTTATTCTATTCCAGCAGCATTACAGAGGCCTTCAATTTGACTCCTAATAATTCATTAAACTGCTCTTTTAATGAAAGAGAGGAATGAGGATGCCCTGTGTGGAAGAGAATGAAATAGTGCCACTATGTCAGACTGTAAAGAGATCGGTTCTCATATACAGTCTAGATGACTCGGGGCATTTCAGGAAGCAAAAGGATAATGTGAACCTAGCTGTTAGACAGCAGATGCAAATCTATCTTCTGGAGATGCTAAATGAGACACTTATTCCCAAAATGAGGGGGATTTTTATGGCAGATGCTGTATTGTTGGGGAAAAAAAGGGGCCCAGTAATGGGTTGTCTGGGAAGGCGGAGCTTATCACAAATCAATGTTAATCTTGTTAATACCATGCACCATCAATTAACATAATTACACAATTCAGGAATCAAAGTTCATGCTCTGATTAAAAAAAAAATCTTTCTTTCTTGCTTTCTTTTTTTGCAATTCCACATTAATGTTTCTCTAATTATTTCCTCCAAGAGCAAACCCACAAAGCACAGCCACTTCATGAATGGACAACCACTCAACCTGAACACTTAATACTTTCCCCTGTGATATTAAAAAGCAAGGCTTTTTCTTACCACGCTCAAATAATGAAACTGTGCTGAATTTCATTTAGCCTCCATTGAGCGAGAAATTGATTTGACTTTTTATTGCCATTCAACAATGCATGAGGAGCTATCAGGGTAAAGTACTCAAGCATTGCTCCATTTTTATAATTAAAAGTATCTGTGCTCTGTGGGTAATGTTAATTAATCGATTGATTCACTGATTATTTGATTGAAAAATATTTTGGGTTTGATTTCAATCCATTTTTGATTGACTGACTATCCTCGATGGCCACACTGACCTTCAGCATTATGCTAATCAGTGTGCATGGCACCGTTAGCACAGTTATGTTCTCCATGAACCAGGAGAACCAGAGCGCTCCATTTCCCACACCCACCACTCGGAGAACTTCCTTCAGCCGCAGCTCCTTCTCCAGGACCAGACCTTTGATGGTCTGGCACACCGTATATATGAAGGTCAGCACCAGGAACATTGGTAGGATGGTGGCAATGGATGACACAAAGCTGTGAGAAGCATCAGACCAGGCAGAGGTCAAGTAACACATCCATGCTATAGATCTTGATTGATGTTTCCAAGGCTACCTAATTTGGTTACATCCCTGCAGAATTATTTGCACCCTTTGAGTCATATGTACAGAATAAAGCCACAGTACCTCTTCTTGTATGCTATATCTAATAAGGTTGTAGACTTAAGCACGTTAAATTTGCACAACAAATCTCACAGTGGAGAGTGAGATGATCATTGCAAACCATTTTAGAACCCAGAACATTTTCAAAATTGGTTTGATACAGATACATATTGGTGTGACAGGTGTGTCATTGGAGCAGACATTTTTGTTTGTTTGTTTGTTTGTTTGTTTGTTTGTTTGGTTGGTTGGTTGGTTGGTTGTTGTTTTTTTTACTTTCAGGTGGACAGGAGTGGGCAGGCCACATTCATTAGCACTGGAGCATACTGGGTGCTGTACAAGACCTTTAGACTGTTCATTAATTCATTCTTGCATTTTACATGCTTTATCCTGGTTAGCATTACTAACTACTTATTAAATGAGTGTGAGGTCTTTACAGGAAAATATCTGAAAGAGGTCTTGACAGTATGGACCAAGCCATAGGCAAGGTCCATACAAAAAGTCTGATATTTTCCCATAAAGACCTAGCTAGTGAGGTTAACAAGGACTTTATTATATGGCTTTTTTATTTCTACAATTAAACTAGACGGTCATTATAATGAGGCATAACACTGCTTTCAGTCACGTCATATTTGTAATGTAGTTACAGAATAAACACATACAGAATAAATGGCTAGCGGTTTCAAAACTGAATTTCTCTCCGCGGTTAGCAGTTTCTGAATGCTCTTTGTTGCTCATTTCTTGAATAACTCTGTGACTCTTGTTTATCTTTTGTCTTTTGGCCATTTTTGATTTCCAATTAATCTTTTTTGTTGTTTTGTTTTTGTTTGTTTGTTGCAACATTGAAAGCCAGCACCTTGGAAAGAAAGTCTGTAATCGCCCACCAGCATTACAGGAAAATTCTGCCTGCCAAGGAACCAATCAGAGCACACGATTTTTCCGGAAGTAGCTCATGCCATATAATAATCGGATTTAAGTTACTAGCTTGTTAATATTTTAGGAAACTAGAAGATATCATTAGCAGGTACAAAGTAAAATATCCACTGCAGGAATACTCCAGTGTTCTGTAGGCGTGGAAGAGAATGTTCAATACATCAAAACTATGAAATAACAGATAGAACATATATGGAATTATGTAGTAAATAAAAAAGTGTTAAAAAAACAAAATGTGTTTCATATTTTGATTCTTCAAAGTATCCAGCATTTAGCTTGATGACACTTTGCACACTATTGGCATTATCTTAACCAGCTTCATGAGGTAGTCATCTGGAATGCTTTTCTATTAACAAGTGTGCCTTGTCAAAAGTTAATTAGTGGATTAATTTCTTTCCTTAATACATTTGAGATCAAACAATAATCAGTAAATAATAAAACCACAGTAAATAGCCATATTCCACACTACAACTGTAATCCATATTCTGTCAAGAACCGCTCAACTAAGCAAAGAGAAAACATCCATCATTAAGACATGAAGTGTCTTTTAATTAATAAAAATAAACAAAAGCATTGAATTTGAACGTGGACCATGAGCCACAAAATCTGTTTTTGCTAAACATATCATATCCACATTCATAGCCAGAACATTTCAATGTAAGCAGCACATCTTTATAGTTGTCTTTCCAGAGATGTTGAATTTTGTACATTGCTCTTAGGAAGGTCTTATTTCTTCCTAATGACAGCTTGTTGTTATGGAAGGCAGGCTGTCAGTTTTGAAACCTGACAAGAACAAGATCATTGAATTGTTCTTGGCTTTCCCATGGATCCTTGCATCCTGGCAAAAATGGAAAATTTCCTTTAAAAAAAATTTTTTGTAATCCTTATTGTGCCGAATGACATTTAACTGCATTTTGATGGAAATTACTTGAATAGTGCCAGTCAACAAGCTTCTGTCTCTTTAGTCCATCCATTATCCATAACCGCTTATCCCGTGCAGGGTCGTGGGTAAGCTGAAGCCTATCCCAGCTGACTACAGGCGAGAGGCAGGGTACCCCCTGGACAAGTCACCAGGTCATCGCAGGGCTGACACACTGAGACAAAATAACCATTCACACTCACAGTCAATTTAGAGCTACCCACAGCTACAGTCTTTGGACTGTGAGGGAAACCGGAACACCCAGAGGAAACCCACGCAGACACAGGAAGAACATGCAAACTCCACACAGAAAGGCCCCTGTCGGCCACTGGGCTCAAATCCAGAACCTTCTTGCTGTGAAGCGACAGTACTAACCACTACACCACCATGCTGCCCTGTCTCTTTACTGTTAAAAGCTGTTTAGGTTGTTGGTGATGGAAGGAATTTCAAGATACTGAACATTTTGAGATGCTTTTCTGCTTAGCACAGTTGTAAAGAGTGGTTAGTTAAATAACTGTAGGCTTCCTGTCAGTTCAAACCCTACTTTGTGTATTCACCTGTGTGTGAAATGTGTGTGAAAACCCCAGGAGATCAGTAGTTTCTGAAATACTCAAACCAGTCCATCTAGCACCAACACCATGCCATGGTCAGTGTCACTGAGATCCCTCTTCTGATGTTTGATGTGAACATTATCTGAAGCTCTTGACCTGTATTAGCATGATTTTATGCATTGCATTGCTGCAACATGATTGGCTGATGATGGTGGACAGGTCTTCCTGTCCAGGTTTCAAGGGAATATTCTGTTGTGTGCAATGTTTGGTTTGTACAGTTACTTCCCCCCATTCTCTTGAAGTATGGTAATAAGTCCATAGTCCTTTGGATACCCTTTTGTGTTTAATGTATTTTTGCAAAGTCCTGAATATGTCACTGCAGTTATGAGACTCAGTACTGTGTTGCTTGAAACAAAAGAGATTGTGGAAAGAGTTCATAATAGAGCAGGATTGTAGATAAGGTACAATATGTGGTATTGATTCTGACAGCTTGGCTTCATGCTCATCTATCTATCTATCTATCTATCTATCTATCTATCTATCTATCTATCTATCTATCTATCTATCTATCTATCTCACACACACACACACACACACACACACACACACACACACACACACACACACACAGAGAGAGAGAGAGAGAGAGAGAGAGAGAGAGATGATGATTGTAGAGTCTGAAATGATCTCTCCTATGTTTTTAATTAGAGCTGGAGCTTCTTTATGGATCAGAAGACAGCAGTCCTTTCATATAGCCTTCTCTCTCTCTCTCTCTCTCTCTCTCTCTCTCAGCCCATATCTCCTGTGGCCCATATTTCTCTGTCAGCATGATGTATGGTTTGATGCTGTTGGGATACAATAACAGTAGATTAAACAACCTTCATAAGGCCACTGAAATGTCAGGTTGATATCTGTGCTATATCCTGTGTAACAAAGTGCTGTCTCGGCACAATTAGCCGTCTGTGTGGATACATAACACACTCACCATTTGACAGCCGACACTCTCTGTAAATAAAGTAGAATGAAACCCCAGTCCCCAAGCCCACCACCCACACGTACACTTTTGCATCTTTATCTCTTTCTCTGTCTTTTTCTCCTCATCTTACTCATTCTCTGCCAGCAAGCTCACTTTCAGGTGTGATTTGTTATGTGAGACTGAAACATCAACATTACAGCACACCATGAGTCTTTAAAAAGACACTCAATTACTGATGGAGCGAGAAAGGGGAAGCAGGAAAGACAGGATACACAGAGGTGTAGGGCTAGTCCTTAGAGAACATAAAAGACACTTAAAATATTATAGCTTGCACAAGTGTTAATTGTAGATTAGCACAAATCCTGTGGGATGGAGAGAAAACTATTTAAGAGATGAGAGGAACTTATTACCAAGTACTTATCCACCTTTAATACAATGCTATTGTATTCCCCCCCCCCCCCCCCCCCCCCCCCCACACACACACACACACACACACAATCCCCATCCAATAGATAAGGCTGGAAAGACAGGTACAGGCTTCTAGACTGTTAGGCCAGATGTTTGGTCCGCTTTCATTTGCCGTTATCATTTTTGCATTTCTTTTATACTGAGTAACTGAGTAGATAGATAGATAGATAGATAGATAGATAGATAGATAGATAGATAGATAGATAGATAGATAGATAGATAGATAGATAGATGCTGCCATTGTGAACCTGTAAAGCTGTCTCACTTCATACCCGTGGTCAACTATATGGCAGTTGTGTGCGTAGCACCATGTTATACGGTTCTGAATGTTGGGCAATCCGAAGAGATGACCAAAAACAGCTTGAGCGTAATGAAAGAGCCATGCTTTTATGGATGTGCAATGTCAAAAGAGGAACATGAATTAGCATGTCTTCTGCAGATGCTGAACCTCCGTCGCCTTGACACTGTCCTCAGACACAATCGTCTCTGTTGGTTTGGACACGTCCAACGCAGTAATTCTTGGATCAACAGATGTACTACCTTGGAAGTTGAAGGAGCGAACAACCGTGGCCGACCTCGAAAAGCTGGAAAGAATCAGTCCATGCTGACTTGAAGCTATCGAATATCGCAGAGGAGGCAACTCAAGACCGTGCTGAATGGAGAGCTCTGCTGAAGACTGTTAGTCATACACACGTCTGACGTGTCAACTGACTCAAAACGGATAGATAGATAGATAGATAGATAGATAGATAGATAGATAGATAGATTGAATCATACCAAAAGTAAATATGATTTATACTGAGTTGTCATAATTGCAGGATGTCTATTTATTATTATTATTTTTTTAACAGTATGCATGTTATTTAAGCAATTACAGTAGTTTGGCAGAATTAGTGGTGTAGAAA
This sequence comes from Neoarius graeffei, assembly GCF_027579695.1. NCBI lineage: Eukaryota > Metazoa > Chordata > Actinopteri > Siluriformes > Ariidae > Neoarius > Neoarius graeffei. Next base: position 54,849,231 of record NC_083571.1, read on the forward strand.
CACTATTACTCTTACAACGGTGCACTAACGTAATCTTGCTTTTACTTGTGATTGTGCAAACCAGTGTTATCCAACAAATGTTGCACAACAAAGACAACCTTGAAACTGAACTAGTAGGTTTCTACAATGGTGTATTAGGTCCATTGTAGGTTAAAAAAATGGAGCTGGGGGGTGGGGGGGGGGGGGGGGGGGGGGGGGGTGGGGGGGTGGGGGGGTAATATTCCAGAAAAAACAAATTCAGAATTTCCAAGAATAAAGTCTGAAATTTAAGGGAAAAAAAAAAAACTTGGATATTGTCTGTGATTGTAAAGTCATATATTTAAAAGTAAAAAGCCTCAGAAATTCTGAGATTAAAATATCACAAATTTACGGGAAAAATATCAGAAAAATAGTGTAGTTTTTTGTGTATTACAGAGGTGAGGAAGGGGTAATAGTCTTTGTGTGTGTGTGTGTGTGTGTGTGTGTGTGTGTGTGTGTGTGGGTTGGGGGGGACCCTCAGAATTTCTGAGGTTAAAGTCATACATTTACAAGAAAAAAAAAAGACCTGGTTATTCTCTGAGAGTATAAAGTTGTGAATTTGTGTGTGGGGGGCTCATAAATTTCGAGATTAAAAAGTCACAAATTTACAGGAAAAAAAAAAACTCTGGAAAACTCATGTATTTTTGTGTATTAAGAAGCTGAGGAAGGGGTAATATTCCGGGGGGCACCTCAGAATTTCTGAGGTTAAAGTTATACATTTACAAGAAAAACTGGATATTCTCTGAGATTATAAAGTCATACACTTGCAAGAAAAAAACTAATAAATTCTGAGATTAAAAAGTCACAAATTAGGTTGGATTATTATTTTTTTAATGATCAACTTTTTTTAATTCATATTTTTGCTGTATTATGCACAGTACTGCACAGAGCTGTTTTGCCATACATTTCACTGCCATTGTTTTTAACAATTGTGCATGTGACAGTCATCTATCTATCTATCTATCTATCTATCTATCTATCTATCTATCTATCTATCTATCTATCTATCTATCTATCTATCTATCAAATGTTATAACACCGCAGACGCCCCGGCTGAGCCAAGAGTTATAGGAAACTAAGTCTTTCAACCTCCATCTTACAACATAAATGAATAAAGCACAAAGAAATTTACAACTCCATTTCTCAAAATGCACTGCAGCCAGGACGCATGTGATTGTTCTTTCAGATTTATCCTGTTTTTTTCCTCACAAATTTATGACTTTAAAATCTAAGAGAATATCTGAAAATATTACCCCACCCATTCAAAGCTGGGTTACACACATGCTTGTTCATTTTCTGTGCTCCTAATTCAGATTATGCAAATCACAGTGTTGGTGCTTTGTAATAATCAGAGCTAAAGACGCAACTTATAGCTGTTTTAATACTAGTGATATCAGGAACTAACTTGTTTGCAGAAGTTCACAACATTAAACATAGCTATAAATAGATTAAAAAGTACAGTGCAACATTCTTTGATAAATAAATGTTTTATTCATTGGCACATTGCTGTTGTGTAAGAGGAATTAAAGATTTCAGGATGTGCTGTTATTGATTCTTCATCTTAGCTGCCTCATACCATCCTGTCATTGAATATTTTCCTTTAACAGTATGCCTCATTGTGTTTTATTCTGACTTAGAGTATACATGGATTTTATCAAAACTTTCAGAATTTTAAGGGGTGTGATATTGGGATGAAATATTATTATTTTACACTGACAGTGAGTTGTTTTTTTTTTTTCTAAAAAGTAGTCAAGCATGTGCTGTATGTCTTCAAGGTGTCACACACTTCCACAACCCAAACTTTCAAAATAAGTGTTACGAATCCTAATTATCATTCACAAGCTAAGAGAGAAGATGCTGGTCCAGTCCGTGAGACCCGATTTTCATCGGAATAAACCATACTTTAAGAAACAAAAGAATATTACATAGGCTGATTAGATTAGATTAGATTAGATTAGATTAGATTAGATTAGATTAGATTAGATAAAACTTTATTGATCCCTTTGGGAGGGTTCCCTCAGGGAAATAAAAATTCCAGCAGCAGCATTACAGAAAAACAGAGAAAAGAAACAGAGGAAAACTTCTAGATAAATTAAAATAAATTAAGTATTTACATGTACAAATATAAAAAGAATAAGATATGGGGAAGAGAGGAAGGGGGGAAGGAGGGAAAAAAGGGGAGGGGGCCGGCGGCAGGAGAGATATTGCACTTTATATTACACATTGTCCGGTACTGCTTATTGTTACGCTAGGCTACTGCTCCTTCCCATCCTCTGTCCTCCTGTTACCCCCCCCCCCGAGAGGAGTTGTACAATCTTATGGCATGAGGGACAAAGGAGTTTTTAAGTCTGTTCGTCCTGCACTTGGGAAGGAGCATTCTGTCACTGAACAGGCTCTTCTGGTTGCTGACGATGGTGTGCAGAGGGTGACTGGCATCATCCATGATGTTCAATAGTTTGTCCATAGACCTGTTCTCTGCCATCGTCACCAGAGAGTCCAGCTTCATGCCGACCACAGAGCCGGCCCGTCTGATCAGTTTGTCTAGCCTGATGTGTCTTCTTGGATGTGCTGCTCCCCCCAGCACACCACGGTGTAAAACAGGACACTGGCAACCACAGACTGATAGAACATCCACAGGAGTTTCCTGCAGATGTTAAAGGACTGCAGCCTCCTAAGGAAGTATAGCCTGCTCTGTCCCTTCCTGTATAAGTGTTTGGTGTTGCAAGTCCAGTCCAGCTTGCTGTCCAGCCACAGCCCAAGGTACTTGTAGGAATCCACCGCCTCCACCTCGACTCCCTCGATCAGAACTGGTCGTGACCTTGGTCTTCTCCCAAAGTCAATGACCAGCTCCTTGGTCTTCGAGGTGTTGAGCTGCAGATGGTTCCTGTTGCACCACACAGCAAAGTCCCTCACCAGGCTCCTATACTCCTCCTCTCTGTCATCACTGATACACCCAAAGATGGCTGTGTCATCGGCAAACTTCTGAATGTGACACAGCTCCGAGTTGTAGCAGAAATCCGCAGTGTACAGGGTGAGAGAAGAGGGGCCAGCACCATGCCCTGGGGTGGTCCAGTGCTGCTAATCACAGTGTCAGACGTGATGTCCTTCAGCCTGATGTACTGCGGCCTGTCAGTGAGGCAGCTGGAAATCCAGGTGACCAGGCAGGGGTCCACTCATATCCTGTTCAGTTGTCCTGAAGCAATAGGGGCTGGATGGTGTTGAAGGCACTCGAGAAGTCCAAGAAGAGGATCCTCACTGTGCCATTTCCCTTATCCAGATGCGAGTGGGCTCGGTGTAGCAGGTAGAGGATGGCATCTTCCATACCAACACCTGTCCAGTACGCAAACTGCAGACAATCCTGGGCATGTTGTACCTGGGGTCTGAGGAGGCTGAGAAGAGCCGCGCCAATGTCTTCATCAGATGTGAAGTGAGTGCCACCGGTCGGAAGTCGTTCAGCTCGCTGGGCCGATTCTTTTTGGGAACTGAACGATACATGATGTCTTCCAGAGGGTGGGGCACTCTCCCCAGCTGCAGGCTGAGGTTGAATATGTGTTGGAGTGGTTATTGCAAGAGGATGAGGATAAAGCACGTTCATTTCAATCTCATCATGCCTCAGATATGGCACATCACGTAGTGAAACTTTCTGACGGCAGGAAAAGCAATGAGCCGCCCAAGTGCCATAAATTACATTTGAATTTCAGATGAGGCATTTTCTCAGCAACTCTACATGTTTACACATGGAATGACAGAGAACACAGCTCCAATTTTACTCTCTCTCTCTCGTTTGTTTCTTCTTGGTGTATAATTTATGAAAGAAATGGCTGTTTGGGAGCATTAATAATTGATGCTGCCCGGCTGTGTCCATTGGACAAGAAGGGAAAATGGCTAAGGAGCCAGAGGATTGCTAGGTTTTATACTCGCTATTCATCTCTTTTGATATCTCTGGTTCATTTTCTGTCACACATACAGGATCAACGTGACCTTGTTGTTTTGTTGTGGCCACTAAATAAAGCCAGAGAACTGGGAGAAAAGAAGGATTTGTTCTTCATCTGTTCTTCATTTGTTCTACCTGTCCATCATTCCCACCTCCCATCTCATTCTCCTGGATTGTCTCTGGGGAGATCAGAAGTAAAGAGATCGAAAAATCCTCAAATGGCAGTCAATAGAAATGTTAGTAAAGATCATCAGAATGCCAAGAAGGAAAGATGGAGATAGTGTAGTAGGATTGGCAAGGACTGCAAATGCATTTTGTGCTGTAAAATAATGCATGAACACCAAAGGAAAAAAAAAAAAAATCGACTCTGTAATGGACTCCAGCAGGGCCCAGTGGAGCACCCTCTCAGCAGGCTCAATTGATCTCTGTATGAGATCATTTAGCACTGTCATGTCAATGTTCAAATTTAAAGATCACTAGGATGTAACTAGGATGTGAGATGTGCACTACAGTAGAAGTGGAATACTTCTGCAGCCAGTTGGGTGTACTTTAATGCCATTTTCTGTATCTGTATTTGTTTAGTGCTCCAAATATCCATACCCATATTTGGATTTAAAACATGAGGTGGGTGTGGTCTAAACCAGAAAGTTGTTTGCTGCTGTTGTTGTTGTTGTAGTCCTCTGAATTCTGGGTTGTATAGTTCCTCAGCATCAACTACAGTGGATATAAAAAGTGTACACACCCCGTTAAAATGCTACGTTTTTCTGATGTAAAAAAATGAGACCACGATAAATAATTTCAAAACTTTTCCCACCTTTAATGGGAACCTATAACCTGTGCAATTCAATTGAAAAACAAACAAATCTGTAAGGGGGAAAAACATTTTTTTTTAAAAATACAATAAGCTGGTTGCATAAGTGTGTACACCCTTAAACTAATACTTTGCTGAAGCACCTTTTGATTTAATTACAGCATTCAGTCTTTTTGGGTCGGAGTCTATCAGCCTGCCACTTCTAGACTTGGCAATATTTGCCCACTCTTCCTTGCAAAAGCACTCCAAATCTGTCAGATTGTGAGGCATCTCTTGTGCACAGTCCTCTTCAGGTCACCCCACAGATTTTCAATTGGATTTAGGTCTGGACTCTGGCTGGGCTATTCCAAAACTTTAATTTTCTTCTGGTGAAGCCATTCTTTTTCTTAATGAACAGTTATAACATCAACAGACTTCATGTTAAAAATGTTATAATCACGTTGTCTGTTGTCACCCAAATGAGGATGCATTCCCTTTTGAGTCTGGTTTCGCTCGAGGTTTCTTCCTAATGTTGTCTGAGGGAGATTTTCCTTGCCACTGTTGCCACAGGCTTGCTCATTGGGGACAGATTAGGGATAAAAATGATAAAAGATTTATTTATGTTCATAATTCCCTCCATCTTGACAAGAGCCCCAGTTCCAGCTGAAGAAAAACAACCCCAAAACATGATGCTGCCACCACCATGCTTCACCATAGGTATGGTGTTCTTTTGGTGATGTGCAGTGTTGTTTTTGCGCCAAACATACCTTTGGGGATTGTGGCCAAAAAGTTCAATCTTGGTTTCATCAGACGATAATGCATTTTCCCACATGCTTTTGGGAGAGTTGATGTTTTGTGGGGTTTTTTTGCAAAATTTAACTGGTCCTGTATGTTTTTCTTTGTAAGAAAAGGCTTCTGTCTTGTGACCCTACCCCATAGTCCAGACATATGGAGAATACGGGAGATTGTTGTCACATGTAGTACACAACCAGTACTTGCCAGAAATTCCTGCAGCTCCTTCAGTGTTGCTGTAGGCCTCTCGGCAGCCTCCCTGACCAGTTTTCATATTGTCTTTTCATCTATTTTGGAGGGACGTCCAGTTCTCGGTAATGTCACTGTTGTCCCATATATTCTCCACTTCTTGATGACTGTCTTCACTGTGCTCCATGGTATATCTAATGGAGTGGAATTTTTTTTTGTCCCCTTCTCCTAACTGACACCTTTCAAGAATTAGATCCCTTTGTAAAATGCTTTGTAAGCTCTCTGCGAACCATGACTTTTGCTGGAGGATGCAACTGAGTAAATGTCAGGAAAATCCTACTAGGACAGCTGAACTTTATTTGGGGTTAATCAGAGTCATTTTAATTGATGGCAGGTGTGAACCTCAAAAGACTGAATGCTGTAATTAAATCAAAAGGTGCTTCAAAAAGTATTAGTTTAAAGGTGTGCACACTTATGCAACCAGCTTACTGTACATTTTTTAAAATCTTTTTATGTTTTCCCCCGAGCAGATTTGTTTGTTTTTCAGTTGAATTGCACAGGTTATAGGTCACATTAAAGGTGGGAAAAGTTTTGAAATTATTTATCGTGGTCTCATTTTTTTACATCAGAAAAAACAAGCATTTTAACGGGGTGTATACACTTTTTTATATCCACTGTACACCTTTCCAGGTCATAATTAGTCTCAGCTAGAGATGAGGTGATTAGGTCTGTTATTATTTTCTTTTTGTGCCTTCCTGCAATAGTTTCCAAGGAGTTTACTTGGTTCTGTTTCCCAGAATATGAACAAACATGGGCAGCCTGGTGGTGCAGTCATCTGCATGTTCTTCCTGTGCCTGCATGGGTTTCCTCCAGGTGCTCCAGTTTCCTCCACAGTCATGTGGATCAGGTCAACTGGCTCCTCTTCACTGGCCGAGTACAAATAGTTGTTCATCTCCATCATAGTCCTGCAATAGGTTGTTGACCTGCCCAGGGGGTACCCTGTCTCTTGCCTGAAGTCAGCTGGGATAGGCTCCAGCTTCCCCATGGCCATGATGGATAAGTGACTTAGATAATGGATGGATGGATGGATGAACAAACTTTTAACCTAATTCAATCTCAACCCTTTCCAGGCAGTTCAGGCAGTTACTAATGAATGAATGCTGTCTTTGTTTGTCCCAAGGGCTTCATATCTGAGCATTTGCTGTTGCCCAGATGAAGCAAAAACCTCCCACTTGCACAACTTTTTTGTTGCAGCCCATGGGATATAAAGTGGTGCTTGAAAGTTTGTGAACCCTTCAGAATTGTCTATATTTCTGCATAAATATGAGCTAAAACATCATCAGATTTTCACACAAGTTCTAAAAGTGGATAAAGAGAACTCAGTAAAACAAATGCAACAAAAATATTATACTTGGTAATTTATTTATTGAGGAAAATGATCCAATATTACATATCTGTGAGTTTTTGCCACAGTATGCGAACCTCTAGGATTAGCAGTTAATTTGAAGGTGAAATAAGAGTCAGGTGTTTTCAATCAATGGGATGACAATCAGATGTGAGTGGGCACCCTGTTTTATTTAAAGAACAGGGATCTATCAAAGTCTGATCTTCACAACATATGTTTGTGGAAATGTATCATAGCACAAACAAAGGAGATTTCCAAGGACCTCAGAAAAAGCATTGTTGATGCTCATCAGACCGGAAAAGGTTACAAAACCATCTCAAAAGAGTTTGTACTCCACCAATCCACAGTCAGACAGACTGTGTACAAATGGAGGAAATTCAAGACCATTGTTACCCTCCCCAGGAGAGGTCGACCAACAAAGATCACTCCAAGAGCAAGGTGTATAATAGTCGGTGAGGTCACAAAGGAACCCAGGGTAACTTCTAAGCAACTGAAGGCCTCTCTCACATTGGCTAATATTAATGTTCATGAGTCCACCATCAGGAGAACACTGAACAACAATGGTGTGCATGGCAAGGTTGCAAGGAGAAAGCCACTGCTCTCCAAAAAGAACATTGCTGCTCATCTGCAGTTTGCTAAAGATCATGTGAACAAGCCAGAAGGCTATTGGAAAAAATGTTTTGTGAACAGACGAGACCAAAATAGAACTTTTTGGTTTAAATGAGTAGCGTTATGTTTGGAGAAAGGAAAACACTGCATTCCAGCATAAGAACCTTATCCCATCTGTGAAACATGGTGGTGGTAGTATCATGGTTTGGGCCTGTTTTGCTGCATCTGGGCCAGGACAGCTTGTCATCATTGATGGAACAATGAATTCTGAATTATACCAGCGAATTCTAAAGGAAAATGTCAGGACATCTGTCCATGAATTGAATCTCAAGAGAAGGTGGGTCAGGCAGCAAGACAACAACCCTAAGCACACAAGTCATTCTACCAAAGAACGGTTAAAGAAAAATAAAATTAATGTTTTGGAATGACCAAGTCAATGTCCTGACCTTAATCCAATCGAAATGTTGTGGAAGGACCTGAAGCGAGCAGTTCATGTGAGGAAACCCACCAACATCCCAGAGTTGAAGCTGTTCTGTATGGAGGAATGGGCTAAAATTCCTCCAAGCTGGTGTGAAGGACTGATCAACAGTTACCGGAAACGTTTAGTTGCAGTTATTGCTACACAAGGGGGTCACACCAGATACTGAAAGCAAAGGTTCACATACTTTTGCCACTCACAGATATGTAATATTGGATCATTTTCCTCAAAAAATAAATGACCATGTATAATATTTTTGTCTCATTTGTTTAACTGGGTTCTCTTTATCTACTTTTAGGACTTGTGTGAAAATCTCATGATGTTTTAGCTCATATTTATGCAGAAATATAGAAAACTGTAAAGGGTTCACAAACTTTCAAGCACCACTGTATTCATAAGAAGACCTCCAGTATCAGCCAGATGCCCTGTGAACCTTTCTGGCAAACTTTGGGAAGGAAGGATGGTAGGTAGGTATTTGGTTACATCCCTAGCAGGCAAGCAATTGTAGCCAGTACTAATATTTCATTTGTTGAAGTCAGAACAAAATTTGTTTCATTGAGGACAACCTTCACTCAATGCACCAGAAGCAAATGACTCACTTTAACATGAAACAGACTTGATATTTGCCAATTCAGTAGAGCGATTCTTGAGATACTGTTGCTTCAAAAGGCCAGGGGCGAATAGGCATGGTGTGAGATCTATAAAACATGATTTCCAAGCTCCTGTGTGCTACAGTTTAATCGATAGACACATTATCACCGGTGCCAGATGCAATGTGATCCTGCACTAATGTCTTTACCGAGCTTTCCATCTTCAAGCAAACTTGATGGACCAAACTATGAAGGATTTTAAAGGTGCCCTTCCACCAAAAACATTTAATACTGGCTCTTTTTGAAATATCATAGTTCACTCCGAGTTGCATATGCATGCTGCATGTGAAAATGTAATTCTACTCCCATTCCCTGTATTAGCTTATGAAAGAAAATAGTCGGAAAAATGAGCGAATCTGAAAAAGCCCTAAGAACTTGCGTCACTTCGAAAATTAGTATTCATGGCTTCGCCCACCTTGGCTTGCAACTGCCCATGGGAAGAAAGTTCGGATTTAAGCGCGAGGAGAGATAGCAGAGCCCATCTCGTCAGTAGCTCACAAAGAGGACCTAACAGCAAGTTGAAAACATGTCTGAACAAGTTCGTGCCTGTGTTATTTGTGGCAGTAACACATCAACGTTGCATGTTTGGGGAGGCTGGGACCTCCCCTGCGCGAGTTACGAGCGTTCAAAGTCGGGCTGGAGTCACCGACAGAAACGAAATCTAAGCGGAGCACAGCGACCCGCCTCGGGGCAAATTACGTCCCGAGGTGTGGGGCTAGCTGGCCCTGGCAGCACTGGTTCATTGGAGAGAGGGCAGAGGTCGCTGGCTGCCAAGTTTGGGGAGGCTGGGACCTCCCCTGCCCGAGTTACGAGCGTCCAAAGTCGGGTTTGTGCCGCCGATAGAAACGAAACCTAAGCGGAGCAACGTTGCAAGATAGAAGAGGTGAAGAAGAAATGGTTGGAATTTATCTTTGGAACACCACCAGCGAAGTATAATGCAACGTTAGTACTGTGTTCTGATCATTTCAACCACAGTGACTTTTCAAACTTCGGTTCCTTCAGGAGTGGTTTTGCTTCGAGGTTGTTTTTAATACCTGGATCTGTACCGTCAAGGCGATCGACCACCAGCTCACAAGCTGTAAGTAAAACATGAACTTTTTGTTCGAAGGTTTTTGTTACAAAATAGCATGTTCATATTCTCCATATTAGCATGCATGACATGGTCACAAGCTAGGCAGGGATGAGAGTTTCCCGCTTTTCGGCGGATTTCCACTTTTTCTGAGTAAAAAACGACCTTTTTATATTATGCCAAATCCGTTGAGAATTTTTTTTATTAATTTCCTATGTTCCTTCATGCTGTTCAAACTTTATTAACTCCAACAATGTTTACACATTACTTGTAAGTCGCCATCTTTAGTCTCGTTTAAATCTCGTTGAATGTGATGTAAAATTCGTGTTATCTACATTGTTATTGGTCAAAACATCGATGTCGAGACCATAATAGCTAATCAAAACAGTTTTTACAAAGACACCCACATCTGCTTGTTCTGACCCACTGGAGGTAGCATCACAGTGCTGTTAGCCAATCAGAGGTAACACGTTTACTGATTGCTGTTAGCCAATCAGAGGTAACACATGTACATGTCATGCATATTAATGAGTAAGAGCTGAAATCCTGTCGTTCTCCCGCCACCCACTCCTCCACCAAACTAGAACAGCCTGAAACAGGAGAACCACAGCATTTTTTCACCAAAACCGGCTCACAGGGCATTCATTCATACTAGAGACCACCGCACAATTAATGAAAAAACGATGCAATGAGACCTTTAATATACAGTGTTTTAAAAAGTTGGTAAATTGACATGGAAAAAAACAACAACATATTTTTGTTTTTCAAAGAAAGAGATATATGGTAGTCAAATTAAATTGCAAATCAATCACGACGAGCATTTAAATTAACAGCAATCATCCATATGTGATAATTGAAATTCTTTGTCTGTAATTGTATGCAGTCATTTAAAATAAACAAAGGAAAGTCAACTTGAACATGAATATTTGTATAATAACAAGAAATGGATTTTTTTTAAAGCAACATCTTAAATCATAAAATGTAGAAACTTAATGATTCTTCTGGAAAAAAGAAAAGAAAAAATACCAAGCTATGTACTGTATTTCAACATTATTATTGGGGATGAAGTGTTAACTAGTTAGTTTAGCTTGTTAATAGCTTGCTAATCTTATCTCGCTAGTACACTGTCAGAAATAGGGGTGCAGTAGGAGTCCATTTATATCCCCCAAGATACAGTCTACACTAATTTACCCTCAAGGGCTGATTATTGGTCCTCGGGGTAACAATATGCACCTTTTAAGGGCCAAAAAGAAATTATATGTTCCCAAGCTGTGTATAAAGGGTTCAAATAAGTACCTCAGAGGGTCCTGTCCCAGTGACAAGCTATCGTTCCCCTAAAGGTACAATAATGTACTTTATTTTCTGAGAGTGAGAGAAATACCTTATTAAAACTCACCAACCAATAATAATTTAATATCATTATTTCAGATCATAAAGCTCATAAAATGATTAAGATTACTTGTCACAATATATGACATGATCCCAATGAAATGTCGGCTGAATTCTCTAACAGACTGTCATAATGTTTGTTCTCCACATAGATCCAGTAGATCCAAGATTAAAGAAAATGACTACGTTCTGTTTCTGACGTCGAAAAGCATGATCATGGGTTCATGAAAAGAAAATGGGCTGCTGTAAACGGAAACATTCTTGAGATAATAACAATAGCATGTTGGGTTTTTTTTTATGTTTTGCCATTGCCACCAATGTATTCTAGCTGTCCCATGACTTAGAGTATCTTTATTGTTTCCTCCTATTGGTCAGTTTTAGAGGAGCATCGTAGCACCAGTTCCACTGAGATTTTTATCAACATTTTTGGATGCAGCCAGAACTTTATCACCGGCTGTTTTTTTTTTTTTATCTCAGTGCTGCAAAACTGGCTGTTGGTGAGCATGACAAATTATACTCACCAGCCACTTTATTAGGAACACCCATCCACCTGCTGTTTTCTGCAGTTCTCTAATCAGCCAATCCCTTGACAGCAGCATCTCATCTCATTCATCTCATTATCTCTAACCGCTTTATCCTTCTGCAGGGTCGCAGGCAAGCTGGAGCCTATCCCAGCTGACTACGGGCAAAAGGCGGGCTACACCCTGGACAAGTCGCCAGGTCATCACAGGGCTGACACATAGACACAGACAACCATTCACACTCACATTCACACCTACGGTCAATTTAGAGTCACCAGTTAACCTAACCTGCATGTCTTTGGACTGTGGGGGAAACCGGAGCACCCGGAGGAAACCCACGCGGACACGGGGAGAACATGCAAACTCCGCACAGAAAGGCCCTCGCCGGCCACGGGGCTCGAACCCAGACCTTCTTGCTGTGAGGCGACAGCGCTAACCACTACACCACCGTGCCGCCCTGACAGCAGCATAATACGTAAAATCATGCAGATACAAATCAAGAGCTTCAGTTAATGTTCACTTCAAACATCAGAATGGGAAAAACTGTGACCTCAAAGTGTGACTTTCACTGTGGCATGGGTGTTGGTGCCAGATGGACTGGTTTGAGTATTTCAGACACTGCTGATCTCCTGGGGTTTTCACACACAACAGTCTCTAGAGTTTACACAGCATGGTGCGAAAAAACAAAACAAAACAAAAACATTGAGTGAGTGACAGTTCTGTGGGTGGAAGCGTCTTGTTGATAAGAGAGGTCAGAGGAAAATGGCCAGATTGGTTTGAGCTGCCAGGATGGATATAGTAACTCATATACAACTCTATAGTAACTCATATAGTAACTCTTTACAACTGTGGTGAGCAGAAAAGCATCTCAGCATGCAACAGCAGAAGATCACATTGGGTTCCACTCCTGCAGCCAAGAACAGGATTCTTAGAATCAAAAGCAAGTTCCTATTAAAGTGGCCAGTGAGTGTATGCACACTTATGATTAATACATAAATAAATCAATAAAATACCCCCCCCCAAAAAAAAGTCTGTGACAGCAAAATTGGGTCTTTTTTTAATAAACTAAAACAATAAATTACCTGATTACCTTCCTAGATTTCTGTTTCCACATACTTGTTTTTCATTTACGATTCATTTTCTCCAGCCCCTTTATGTTCTCTGGGTTTTGCATTCTTTACCTGTTTTCTGTATCACTTCCATCTCGGGAACACTTGAGGATATATTTTTGCTTTGGATCTCATTTTATTGTGTCGACACAATACTGTTGGCTTATTTGTCTTGCGCATTTCTTTGTCATGTTTCCTTAGGTCATTAAATCCCTTATGCATTTTGTAAGTGTTGTCTCTGTGTGTTTCGTTTCTTAAACATTGAGAGGATAGAAATTATTTTTTTAATAAAAGCACGTGCAAATTTTATCGAACTGTTCCAGTGTTTTAGTTTTGCATTCTGAGAAACGATCAAGGGGGCGGCATGGTGGTGTAGTGATTAGCGCTGTCATCTCACAGCAAGAAGGTCTGGGTTTGAGCCCCGTGGCCGGCGAGGGCCTTTCTGTGTGGAGTTTGCATGTTCTCCCCGTGTCCGCGTGGGTTTCCTCCGGGTGCTCCGGTTTCCCCCACAGTCCAAAGACATGCAGGTTAGGTTAACTGGTGACTCTAAATTGACCGTAGGTGTGAATGTGAGTGTGAATGGTTGCCTGTGTCTATGTGTCAGCCCTGTGATGACCTGGCGACTTGTCCAGGGTGTACCCCGCCTTTCGCCCGTAGTCAGCTGGGATAGGCTCCAGCCTGCCTGCGACCCTGTAGGACAGGATAAAGTGGCTAGAGATAATGAGATGAGATGAGGAGCGATCAAGAATTCAGATGTCAAAACTTGCTTCTTTTCAAATTGGATTTTAAGCCACGATAAGCGCTTAACTCTCTTCTGAAAACTTTGAACAAAGGTATTCATGCTTTTATTACCTCTGGGCTAGACTGTTTCAATTCTGTATGTGGGCATATAGCAGTTTTTACCACGCCCACGATGGAGTAAGCAGGGCGTGGTATTGTAATCAGTGCAGTTTGTTTGTGTGTCTGTCTGTTAACAATCTAGCATCTAGATGGTTGCAACAATTGACTTCAAATTTTCAGGGTAGGTGGGCAATGGTGCATAGATTACCTGAATAAATTTTGGGGGTAATCAGGTCAAGGTGAAGGTCAAGATCAACAGAAAGGTCAACCTTTCGGTCAAAATAACATATTTTCCATTATAACTCAAAAACGGTTGCTGATAGACAGGTGTTTATTATTATGAGCATATAGGAACTCTGATATGGCCTTTCATTTGGCACCATGATCTTTGACCTTGAGCGACCTTGAAAGGTCAAACTCAAGGTCACAGATTTTCAGAGGGCTGTAACTTTAAAACAGTTGATGGTAGACAGATATTTACCCTTATCAACATATAGGAAGTGCCATATGGGCTTTCAGTTGCTGCCATGACCTTTGACCTTGAATTACTTTGAAATGTCAAACTCAAGGTCATGGATTTTCAGAGGACTATAACCTGACAGCTGATGATTGAGAAATATTACCATTATCAACATATTGGTATAAAATAAGTGCTGCCGGGCGAGGTTTGTTTTGCCTGGCAACACTTGTTTCTTCATTGTTTGCAGTTGGTACAACTCGTCTTCTAATCTGAAAAAGAAAATGTGATCACATAACACCAGGTCTAGCCTACCTCGCCTGGTTTCCTACCCATTTCGGGATTGATTTTTAGATTGTATTGCTTGTTTTTAAGGTTAGCTGAACTCCTGCATCTTCTGCTGAAATCCCACCTCTTCTCAACGGCACACGATTTGAGTTTACGAATAGCTGACACTCTGACTTCATCTTTTACTGTACTGATTTTTTTTTTTTAATTCTCATTACGGTTTATTTCGTCATTGTGTTTTATTATGTCGTTTTATGGCTTGCTATTCTGATTTTATAGCAATTTGGTCAACCTTCGTTCTTTTTATATGTGTTAGATAAATAAATTTGACCTTGACCTTGATGGATCTTTTGTGTTGTATGAGCACATAGTGCTGGAACATTGTTGATGTTTGTTTGGATCTTTAAGGGTCCATGTACCTAATGCTAGTGCACTAAAAGAAAGATTTTACTTCGTGATAATACTGTAAGTAAAAATAAAACCTTTTTTTCTTCTCAAACCTGTTGCATTTACTTATTTTCACTCTTCTTTTAAAATTCTGTAAAAATGACAAAATAATAATTGATAAAATGGCAGTTTATTGGAGCATTATAAACAATTTCTGGAAAATAGTGTAAGAGTAAATGTCGAGGGTTTTTTTTCTCTCTCTCTGAACTTTTAATTACTGAAATGCAGCATTTTTATATTCTTATTACAATATGTTTTCAGGAAAAGTAAATTTCTGTAAAAGTAAATATTTTAGGTTTTACCTACATCACTTGATCACAATGTAATTAAATGTCATTGGTCAGTTTTGACTATTTTTAGAGGATATTTTTACAGTACTTTTGAATAGCTATACTGATCTCATCAGCGATATGCAGTGAGGTTTTTTTTTCCTCTTCAGTGTTTTTCTCCCACTTTATCAACTTGAATTAAACTGTACACTTTAATATCAACTATTGACATTTATATATAGCTAATACCCAGGGAATGTAATGGCCAACAGAATGAGAGAGAGAGAGAGAGAGAGAGAGAGAGAGAGAGAGAGAGAGAGAGAGAGAGATTCAGTTCCAGTGGGAAATTAGTCCCTGTTTAGAATGTGTGGGCAAAATGCCTGAGTACAATAGACTTTATTGAAGTAATAAGTCACACACCCACATATATACCCTTAACGCCCCTCCAACACAGCCAAGCAAAATGTGTACTCACGCATCATCCACATAGCATGGATACGGCATCTGCTGCAAATAGACACCCAGAGTTTCCTTGACACCTGTGTGTGTTTGGACGATAGCACGGTCCAGCATGTCCTGAAGATACACAAAACCTCCTCTCACATAGCGTAGGTCGTTAAAGGGGTTATCACGAGCCGATGGAAACCAGGACCTTTAATTAAGAGAACCACACACATACACACATCAACACAACATGATAAATTGTATTCAGTCACGTTACTTTTGCGTGAGGGTTTACTTCCGGTGAATGAAGTGGTGGTCAGGCTAACCGATTTGGCGGCCATTATGTAAAGAGCTAGTGAAACTGTCTCTGACTATTTTCGCAGTTTAGAGGACAATGCACAGTCAAGATACCTTCAGAAAGTTTACCTTTACGATGCAATAGATCCTTACACACGAGTAAAGAAGGATTTTTCCTAGGAGTTGGAAAATTATCCATCCTTTGAGTTCCCCAACATCTCAAACTACCTGGTGCTGCAGACATCGTTCTACACGGACAAACAGATGAAAACCTGGAAAAGCATGGAGGCGTACAACTTTTTAAATGTGGCTGGGTTAAAGATCTGGGGATCAGGACACTACAAGATAAATCCTGTATCATTTTTGCCCAGGTAAGTAGGCATTTTTGGGCTTTTTATATGTGTCTTTGCGATGGTTGCTAGGACGCTACAGGTTTTAGCATTGGGTGGAAACAAACCACAGCTGCTCGATTCTCAATCCTCCCTGCTCTTCTCTTCCAGGTAAATCATTCACAAAGGTCCACAGAAGCCACTTTAAAGACCTGGGTATTTGTGAAACAGGACGGAGAAGTTATCACGGCTCACTGTAACTGCACAGCCGGGGAAGCAGTTTTGTGCTGTTAACTCGTGAGCTCTGCTTTTGTTTATGCGGATCATCTCGATTTTCTTATCTCTCTAGTTCATTGTAGGAGCGCAATCTATATCATCGTCCTTGTAAAGATTGCTAGAACATCCTGATAAATAAAGTAAAAACATACACGTTAGTTTACAATGTGCCGACCACGATCAAACAGTAAGCAAAAACATATCTGAGGACTTAAAAACAACTTCAAAACAACATGAATAACGGAAAATGGCAAGAAAAGTGATTTGCGAATCCAAATGAAATAAATCAGAGGAATTTACAAACCTTTCATGAAGTGATCACTGCAAACTCGAGTGTTCTTCGACTCGGCTCCTTTCCATATCAGTAAAAGTTTCAAGAACCACCTTTCTCGTCATCTTTTGGTAAAATCCTTTGCTCTTTCACCCTTTTATTACTTCATGGAGAACCCGTAAGAAACTTTTATCAGTTTCAAGATTTGTTTGATTCAAACAGCCCTAAACAACTCAAGCATTGACCATTTTAACAATTAGCAAGGTGCCCCAGTGATAGTAACACTTTGTGAAGAGTGAGCGCAACTGACCACCACTTCATGTCTTGCATATGAGTGATTCCACGCTTATGGGTACTGAAATGGGGACATTAACTTATTTTTAAAAATTCACCTAAAACCATTTCTTTTTTTACCATCAGGTCACAAAACATGTAATCTTTAATGAATGATATGTTAAAAGATAACTTTAATTTTCTGAGATGTAATAAAAACATATTTATATGCCAAAGTCAAGCCTATGAGTTCCAAAATGATGTCTGTTACATTACTTCTGTTACGATTGTCCATCTCGCGTCTGTTACAAATTAATTACAATCTAGCTATATACCATGTTAATCTTATTGAAAGAATGTGTATGTTTATTCTACTACACATGTTTATTAATTATATTTGCTAAAACATCACCTTCCTATGTTTCAAAAAGTAATTCTACATTGTTAAAATTGAGAATATATATGTCCACAACACTTCTGTTACGTTCTGACTTTGGCATATAAATATGTTTTTATTAAACTCGTTTTTGTGCAATATTTAGTTTGGAAAACAGTTTTCAAAATGGCGGCACTGACACCTGGCTGATACTTTACATTGTGAAGTCTCGCACAAGTCTCGTGAAGATCGCGTGGATAAGCAATGCCTGCCATGGACCAAACGAACTAAATTAAATATGGCTAAAAAACGAATAGGCCGATAAGTATAATATTTAATTGCAATTAGTTGCCAATACGAGTCACGATATAAGGTTACTAAAACCGAAAACATAATTGAATAACACATTAATTAAGAAAAAAAAGCAAGTTTAAAAATGACTTCAGTTCTCCTTTAAAAAAGTGATTAACCTAGCTGGCTTAAAATTTCAAGTTTGTTGAAACTCATATAGTAAGTTAGCACAGTGCAACTTGATTGCTTCATTATGCTAACTTACTGTATGAGTTTTAATGAACTCAATCTTAAGGCAACCAGGTTACTCACTTTTTTAAGTTAACACAACAAATTATTTTTTACAGTGCACCACCATGCTGCCTATCATATTTTTCTTAATTTTTATTAATTAAAAGACACTTCTTCATGTCTTAAAGTAATGATGGATGACATTTCTCTTTACTTAGTTGAGTGGCTCTTGATATAATGCTGATTAATACAGGTGTGGAATAGGACTATTTACTGTATTTTTATTATTTATTATTTACTGTTTTGGTCTCAAACACATTAATAAGGCAAGAAACGAGTCCACTAATTAACTTTTGATGAGGCACCTGTTAATTGAAAAGTGTTTCCAGGTGACTACCTCATGAAGCTGGTTACGATAATGCCAATAGTGTGCAAAGTGTCATCAAGGTAAATGGTGGCTACTTTGAAAAATCTAAAATTGGAAACATTTTGTTTTTTAACACTTTTTTGTTCACCACAAAATTCCATATATGTTCCATATGTTATTTCATAGTTTTGTTGTCTTCAGTATTGTTCTACGATGTAGAAAATAGTCACAATACAGCAAAACCTATCAATGAGTAGAGTAGGGGTGTCCAAACTTTTGACTGGTACTGTATATAAATCTATAGTCATACAGTATAATCCCGTAACTGCATTATGAAATTCAACTTATTGAAAACTCCAATCATGATGCAGGGCTTATGTGAATATAAAACAGGCTTTATACCAGCTGTAACTGTCACTATACTAACAAATTTAATCCTGCACTCTTCTGACAGACTTTTATTTATTTATTTATTTATTTAATTTCATTTCATTTCCTTCTATGCTCCCAGTAAAGACAGCACAAGCACAAAGCAATATGACCCATACCAAGTACAGTGGTATGCAAAAGTTTGGGCACCCCTGGTCAAAATTGCTGTTCCTGTGAACAGTTAACCAAAGTTGAAGATGAAATTATCTCCAGGAGACATAAAGTTAAAGAAGCAAAAACAATTTTTTTTATTTTCATCTTTTACATTTTCAAAATGACAAAAAAGGAAAAGGGACCGAAGCAAATGTTTGGGCACCCTGCATGGTTAATACCTAGTAACACCCCCTTTGGCAAGTATCACAGCTTGGAAACACTTTTTGTAGCCAGCTAATAATCTTTCAGTTCTTACCTGGGGGATTTTCACACATTCGTCCTTGCAAAAGGCTTCCAGTTCTACAAGTTTTTTGGGCTGTCTTGCATGCACTGCTCTTTTGAGATCTATCCACAGATTTTCAATGATGTTTAGGTCAGGGGACTGTGAGGGCCAGAGCAAAACCTTCAGCTTGTGCCTCTTGAGGTATTCCATTGTAGATTTTGAGGTGTGTTTTGGATCATCATCTTATTGTAGGACCCATCCTCTTTTTAACTTAAACTTTTTTACAGATGGTGTGATGTTTGCTTCCAGAATTTGCTGGTATTTATTCGAATCCATGCTTCCTTTGACCAATGAAATGTGCCCTGTGCCACTGGCTGCAACACAACCCCAAAGCATGATCGATCCACACCCATGCTTCAGAGTTGGAGAGGTGTTCTTTTCCTGGAATTTGGCACGCTTTTTTCTCCAAACATACCTTTGCACATTGTGGCCAAAAAGTTCAATTTTGATTTCATCAGTCCACAGGACTTGTTGCCAAAATGCATCAGGCTTATTTAGATGTTCATTTGCAAACTTCAGATGCTGAATTTTGTGGCTAGGACACAGGAAAGGTTTTCTTCTGATGACTCTTCCATGAAGGTCATATTTGTTCAGGTTTCGCTGCATAGTACAACAGTGCACCACCACTCCAGGGTCTGCGAAATCTTTCTGAAGGTCTTTTGCAGCCAAACAAGGGTTTTTATTTGCCTTTCTAGCAATCCAAATGAGCAGTTCTTTCAGAAAGTTTTCCTCATCTTCCAGACCTCACCTTGATCTCCACTGTTTCTGTTAACTGCCATTTCTTCATAACATTACAATCTGAGGAAACAGCTACCTGAAAACACTTTGCTACGTTCTTGTAGCCTTCTCCTGCTTTGTGAGCATCAATTATTTTATTATTCAGAATGCGAGGGAGTTGCTTAGAGGAGCCCATGGCTGTTGATTTTAGGGACAAGTTTGAGGAGTCAGAGAATTTATACAGCTTTGAAATCTGCATCATCTGACGTTTCCTAATGAAGAATTTGAACAAGCCACAGCTCAATAAGCTAATTTAGGTCTGGAACCTTGGTAAAAGTTACCTGAGAACTCAAATGTATCGGGGCGCCCAAACTTTCGCATAGTGTTCCTTTTCTTTTTTCACTCTCCAATTGTACAAAACAAAAATAAAACACAAATCTTGCAGAAAACGCTGAAAAGAAATGCGTCATCTTTACCTTTATGCCTTTTGGTGATCAGTTCATCTTCTGCTCACTTAACTATTCACAGTAACAGACATTATCAGTAAGGGTGCCCAAACTTTTGCATGCCACTGTAAATGGTATAGAGAGTCATCCAAGGCTTCAATTATTTTGTAATTGTCCGAAGTGTTCAAAAATTCCCTGAATACACATGCAAAGATGAATAAACACAGAGCGTAACAGTGGTCAGTGTTTTCCAATGTAAGAAGGAACACTGATTTTGAACGTCATATATAGAAATTGGTTTAACAATCAACTAAGTAAAGAATCCATTATTACTTTAAGACATGAAGTGTCTTTTAATTCATAAAAATAAAGAAAAAAAAACATTGAATTAAAAGGTGTGTCCAAACTTTTGAATAGTGCTGTACGTTTTACTGATATACAGTACTGTGCAAAAGTCTTAGGCACATGTAAGGAAAAGATGTAGACCAAAAATGGCTTAAACATAATGAAATTAAATGTTTCAACATTAAAAAAATAAAATAAAATACTGTAACCAACAGTAAGCCATAATAAATGAAACAAAGTCAATATTAGGTGTGAGACGACCCTTTGCTTTAAAAAAAAATATAGTAGTCTGAGGTCCAGTGAGTGCAGTTTGATGCGGAAATGAGCTGTAGGTTTTACTGAGCATCTTACAGAACCAGCCACAGTTCTTCTGGACACTTTGACTGTCACACTCGCTTCTTCATTTTGCACCAAAACCCAGCAGCCTTCATTATGTTTTCTTTTTTAATCTGAAAAGTGCTCTCTGACATAATATGCTGCTCAGATACAAACTTTTTTTTTTCCTGTAACATTTAATTTTGTGCTGGAAAACAAACATTTGGGACTCTAAAATGTTTTTGTACTGACTCGATAATGTAGAAATCATAAAATAGAAATCTGTAACAAAGTTTGTATGAAAAAAATAGGGAGTCTAAGACTTTTGCACAGTACTGCATATGAACATGAAAGTAAACATACTCATAAAGCATACAGTAGATTTCCTCCATCTCAAGATACATTTGTTTTCAACTAAAAACTGACGTGCTTCCTGAAGAATTTCCTAAAACTAAGTGATCTAATAATCTGTCTTTGTCATTTGAGACTGAGAGTCATGGCACACACACACACACACCTGTCTTTAATCTTATCCGTCCTCTCGGTTTCCTCGACATCCATGCGGATCTTGTATCTGATGAGTGATGGGTTGCCGGCATCCAGGTCTGTAAAAACTACTCCAGCCCAAAATTTCTCCTGATCAAGCAGTTCGAGGGCCCGTTCCACCAACAATTTCTCACTGGCCACGGCCTCAAACTTGTCCAGATTGAAGCACTACAACACACACAGACAGACAGACAGACAGACAGACAGACAGACAGAGTGATCACACATGGACCCTATAGAAGCAAAGCACCATGCTAGAATGGTGAAATCAGATGTTCAGATATGGACACAGAGAATAGCTGATGAAGTAGATGAATGTTTACATGGAGAGACGAGCAGAAGAGTGATTTGTAGGTGTGTGGTCCAGTTTCTCATCGGTTTGCAGCATCTATTCACTCTGTCTTTCTTTCAGCTCTAATGAGCCGTCATGGGTGATGGGCCAAGGCCAGAGTGTTACAGAGTGTCAGTATATTAGGCAGAACACAGAAAAACTGACACGTACACACTGAAGCAGCAAGTTTTCAGCTTCAATAAGGCCCCATAGCAGCATGGAGAAGGTATTGCACCACTTGCAGTAGCTACTCAGGACCTCAGAAGAAGCGTTGTTGATGCTCATCAGGCTGGAAAAAAGTTACAAAACCATCTCTAAAGAGTTTGGACTCCACCAATCCACAGTCAGACAGATTGTGTACAAATGGAGGAAATTCAAGACCATTGTTACCCTCTCCAGGAGTGGTCGACCAACAAAGATCACTCCAAGAGCAAGACGTGTAATAGTCGGTGAGGTCACAAAGGAACCCAGGGTAACTTCTAAGCAAATGAAAGCCTCACTTACATTGGCTAATGTTAATGTTCATGAGTCCACCATCAGGAGAACACTGAACAACAATGGTGTGCATAGCAGGGTTGCAAGGAGAAAGCCACTGCTCTTCAAAAAGAACATTGCTGCTCGTCTGCAGTTTCCTAAAGATCATGTGGACAAGCCAGAAGGCTATTGGAAAAATGTTTTGTGGATGGATGAGACCAAAATAGAACTTTTTGGTTTAAATGAGAAGCGTTATGTTCGGAGAAAGGAAAACACTGCATTCCAGCATAAGAACCTTATCCCATCTGTGAATCATGGTGGTGATAGTATCATGGTTTGGGCCTGTTTTGCTGCATGTGGGCCAGGACAGATGCCATCATTGATGGAACAATGAATTCTGAATTATACCAGGAAATTCTAAAGAAAAATGTCAGGACATCTGTCCATGAACTGAATCTCAAGAGAAGGTTGGTCATGCAACAAGATAACGAACCTAAGATTGATTGATAATTGATTGATAACACTTTAATGTCAGATAACTCTGAAATTTGTCTTATGTCCTAGCAAAGTATTGCAAATGCAACTCCATTTGTGAAGAATAATACATACACACAATACTACATTACATGTACACACAAACTACATACCCACACAGTTTCACACCAGGCAGGTACAATACATATAACAACACATGAAATAAATAACAGCACATATAACATAAATGTCCAATCACCATCTGCTTGACCTTGTTTTAATTTCAGTGTTTAACTTCAGGATAGCCTGGTGTACAAAATAACGCTTTAACCTTATCCTATTAAATTGTGGCACACTGAATCTGCGGTTAGATGGTAAAAGTTGAAATTCATTATTTAAGACATGATTATGGTTAGAAACAATGTTATTAGCCATTCTTATCATGCTTTTATGATAAGCTAATTCATAGATGTTATGAAGATGTTGACCAATAATCTCTGAGTAGATTTTAGTTTGATGGGACAATTTAGTTTTTAAGCTCATAGATAGACTGCCATACCAAACAATATTACAGTACTGCAAGATGCTCATTATCACAGAAGTTAAAAAAAGAAGAAGAATCTGTCTGCTCGCTCCAAATGATCGAAGACGACGAAGAAAATAAATTCTTTGCTTTGTTCTTTTGCAAACGTATTCTATGTGGTCCTTCCAGGACAGCAAGTGATCTACCCATACGCCTAAATATTTATAAGACGTTACCTGTTTAATTTCTTCAGTGTGAATAACAATAGGACTTTTATGTGAGTCAGGTGGGGCCCAAAGACGATTTCTTCAGTTTTCAGTTTTTTTTTTTTTGTATTTATCTCAAGAGCATTGTCATCACTCCACTCAACAACTTTAGTCACACCATGTTGGTGTAATTCAGGAGCAGTTGAGTTATTTAGGAGGGACAGTAGGACTGTATTATCAGAGTACTTTAAAATAAACTGGTTTGATGTATCTATACGACAGTCATCTGTATATAAAGTGAAAAGTACAGCAGAACTGACACACCCTTGGGGGGCTCCCACATTGGTTGTGATAACAGATGAGATGGTTTTGTTTATTTTTACAAACTGAATTCTATCGCTCAGAAAGGAGGCATACCAGTGTATTAGATAGGGGTTCAGGTCCCACTTGACCATCTTGGTCACCAGTAGATTAGTTTGTATTGTATTAAAAGCTGATGAAAAGTCTAAAAAGAGAGCTCTTGCATATGTGTTGGGTTTGTCTAAATGCTTGGTTATCAAATGAACCAGAGTGACTGCATCTTCTGTCCCACAGCCCTGCTTATAGGCAAATTGATAAGGGTCAAATTTATCCCTCATGATGTTGACCAAGTAATGTAACAGAATTCTTTCTAGTGCTTTCATGACCACTGAGGTCAATGCTATTGGTCTAAAATCCTTGTATTCTCTAGGGCAGGGAATTTTGGGTATTGGATTAATATATGAAGTTTTCCAAAGTAAGGGAACTGTGTGTGTGTCTATTGATGCTTGAAAGACAGGTTGCCAGGCTGGGGCCAGTTCTGAGGCAAAGTTCTTTAAAAGAAAAGCACTGCACTCATCTGGCCCTGCAGCTTTCCTTGGGTTGGTATATTGGAATGTTTTCCTAGCATTTTCACTAGTGATAGTGATTCTGTTTGCAGGGGTCACTTTTATGTTTTTGAGAATATCTGCACACTTATCAGGATTATCATGTGATTCAAATCTAGAAAAGAAACTGTTTAAATTATTAGCAAAATACATTTCATTTTCTGACACAACAGGCTTGGATGATTTAGATAGTCCAGTCATAGATTTCATGATGTTCCACACTTTCTTAGGGTTATTAGCTTTGAAGTCATCTTCTAAATGTTGTCTGTGCATTGACTTTGCCTCCTCAAGTCTTTTTTTTTTAACTCCCGTTCTATCTCTTTAAGTGCTACCTGGTCCTTATTCTTAAAAACATGTTTACGCGAGTTTATTATTTTCTTTATGTCCTTAGTCACATATGATTTGTTATTTGGATAGATCTTTATGTCCTTTGTGGGGACTGTTAATTGTACACAGAAATTAATGTAGTCATTAATAACAAGTCATTTCCTCTAGTGGGCCCTGTTGGAAGACCTCCCAATTGGTCCAATCAAGGCAGGCTTTCAGTTGTTCCTTACTTTCATCAGTCCATAACCTAATCACTTTTCTTATTGGTTTGCTCCTCTTGAGCTTAGTCTTATAGACTGGAATCATATGCACAACATTGTGGTCTGAATTTAAAATGGGTGGTTCAACTTTTGATACATAGGCATCATTAACATTAACAAAACATTTGTCCAAGATTTTTTGTTTCCTGGTATGATTCCTCACATACCGCTCAAACCCAGGTAATACAGTTTCCAAATGACACTGATTTAGGTCTCCAAGCACAATTGCTGGTGCGTCAGGGTACCATAATTGGATGTCATGTACACAGTCAGTGTGGGCTGCTTGTGTCGCTCTGCCACTGGGAGGCGAGTAGACAACAAACAGCAAAATGCACCCAAATTCTCTAGGCAGATATGCCGGTCTTAACATCATGCCGAGAATTTCAACATTGGGATCGCAAACTTTACACTTAACAGTGTGCAATCGGCACCACAGATCATTAATATAGACGCAAATGCCGCCTCCTTTGGTTTTCCCAGAACTGACTTCCCTGTCTGCACGAACAAGTGTAAATCCAGGGATTTCTAAATGCTTGGTTATCAAATGAACCAGAGTGACTACCACATCTTCTGTCCCGCAGCCCTGCTTATAGGCAAATTGATAAGGGTCAAATTTATCCCTCATGATGTTGACCACTAAGCACACAAGTTGTTCTACCAAAGAATGGTTAAAGAAAAATAAAGTTAATGTTTTCGAATGACCAAGTCAAAGTCCTGACCTTAGTCCAATCGAAATGTTGTGGAAGGACCTGAAGCGAGCAGTTCATGTGGGGAAACCCACCAACATCTCAGAGTTAAAGCTGTTCTGTATGGAGGAACGGGCTAAAATTCCTCCAAGCTGGTGTGCAGGACTGATCAACAGTTACAGGAAACTTTTAGTTGCAGTTATTGCTGCATAAAGGGGTTACACCAGATACTGAAAGCAAAGGTTCACATACTTTTGCCATTCACAGATATGTAATATTGGATCATTTTCCTCAATAAATAAATGACCAAGTATAATATTTTTTATCTCATTTGTTTAACTGGGTTCTCTTTATCTACTTTTAGGACTTGTGTGAAAATCTGATGATGTTTTAGGTCATATTTATGCAGAAATATAGAAAATTCTAAAGGGTTTACAAACTTTCAAGCACCATTGTATGTTTACACGAGTGTGCAGGGTAAGAAATAATTCAGTTAAAAAAGTAGACAATGCAAAGACACATTGGCCGCTATGAAAAAAACCCCAACATTTTTTCATCAATATTTTCCATAAAATGTGTTCGTAGATAATTTCATGTTATTTTTTAAAAAGCAAATTAAAAATAAGTGCTGGATGAAAATCCATCTATCTTATGTAATTAAAGATACAAATATCATTGTCCGGTAGTCAAGTGTGTATGGGATACGTTGCCTTGCATTTACGATCGGGTTCCCTGTGGCGGTACACATACATATGGACGTCGTATGGTCGCAAAAGCCATTAAAAATCAGGTCAATGCATTACCATATTCTCTTAAGTATGGAGCTTCACTCTACTATAATTATCTTAGGTTATGTTTTCGCCTCCATTTGTTTGTTTTCTTGATTATTTGTTTGTTCCCAACATAACTCAAAAGGTAGTGAATGGATTTTGATGAAATTTTGACAAAAGGATGCCCATGGGCCAAGGAACAATTGATTCGATTTTGCTGCAAATCTGACTATATGGCTTGGTGGAGGTATGTACTCTATCGAGTGCTCTTCTAGTTTCCCAAGTTATGATTCTTTTTTTTCTTTTCCTTTCAGAATTGTATATATATATATATATATATATATATATATATATATATTTTTTTTTTTTTTTTTTTTTTGCTATAAATGAACATGCCATTACAAGCATACCAAAGCCATTCTCCTTCTCCTTTTTTGATGTGTGTGAGCTCAATGAAAGTTCTGCAGTGGCTGACACTTTCCTGCAGCTGTGATTGTATCGTCTAACTTGCCGTGCAGCAGCTTCATAACAAAGTTTGAGCAGTTAATACAGTTACTCCAGTGGGCAACATTATTATGTGTATTGCTACACAGAGCACTATGTAGTCTATGACATGAGTATAGCAGTTGTATTTTTCTCTGAACATAAAGTACAATGAGAAAATTAACAGTGCTTTTCTTGTCCCTACTGTGAAAATGTATTTTGTACACAAGTTCTAAAGTCTGTTAGCACAACTCTAAATTATTTTGCACAAGATCCAAGAACATCCATCCATCCATTATCTGTAGCTGCTTTTCCTGTGCAGGGTCGCAGGCAAGCTGGAGCCTATCCCATCTGACTATGGGTGAGAGGCGGGGTACACCCTGGACAAGTTGCCAGGTCATCACAGGGCTGACACAGAGGCAAACAACCATTCATACTCACATTCACACCTGCTGTCAATTTAGAGCCACGATTAGCCTAACCTGCATGTCTTTGGAGGAAACCAGAGCATCTAGAGGAAACCCACACAGGCACGGGGAAAACATGCAAACTCCACACAGAAAGGTCCCCATCAGCCACTGGGCTTGAACCCAGAACCTTCTTGCTGTGAGGCGACAGTGCTGACCACTACACCACCGTACCTCCCAGATCCAAGAATACGTAATCTTTATTATGAATACCTACTGATCATGTTTAAAGATGTTTGATGTAATTTTTTATGAAAGTTGCCGAGATTCCAATTGAAAATAAGCGATTGTATTTCCCCACTCCACCATCTTGAAACCGCCATGTTTGATGTAGCCTGTATGTTAGTCACCAATCCTCCCTCCAAATTATTTAACACAGCATGTCCCCTGACACAGTACACTGCTACAGCCAACTTCCAGGTTTGCTTTGTCTTTATTAAAGTGCTAAGCTTAAATTATATCATATTTATAAATTTGATAAAGAATGAAAAGTCAAGCGAAATTTACAAGAGTTTAAAGAAAGCCTTTTGTTTGTTCTTTATTTTCATTGTTTTTTACAAAAGAAAAAGGTCAAAAGAAAGGAAAACTATGTACAGCTATTACAATTATTTTATCATGCTATTTACATTTTAGATAATTGCTGTGACTTCTAAATGCAAGAAAGTGAAATAATTAAACTTAAAAAAAAACCTGATAATCAATTAAACTGCAGCACAGCAGCAGAAATTCTGGCTTCCAGTCCCTAAGCAATCATAATAAACCCCTTCCTATGTACCGTATACAAGTATCAAGAGGAGTATTTTTTTTTTCAATTATTGTGATCATAATCTAGAGTTGTGCTAGAGAGCACAGAGTTGTGCTAAAAAGACTTTGGATTTGTGCTAAAATACTTTGGATTTGTGCTAAAATATTTTAGATTTGTGCTAACAAACTTTGGATTTGTACTAAAAGACTTTGGATTTGTGCTAAAAGACTTTAGAACTTGTGCTAAAAGACTATAGATTTGTGCTAAAAGACTTCAGAACTTGTGCTAACAGACTTTGGATTTGTGCCAAAAGACTTTAGAACTTGTGCTAACAGACTTTGGATTTGTGCTAAAATACTATAGATTTGTGCCAAAAGACTTTAGATTTGTGCTAAAAGACTGGATTTATGCTAATAGACTTTGGAGTTGTACTAAAAGACTTTGGATTTGTGCTAAAATACTTTAGAACTTGTGCTAAAAGACTATAGATTTGTGCTAAAAGACTTTAGAATTGTGCTAAAAGACTATAGATTTGTGCTAAAAGACTTTAGAACTTGTGCTAACAGACTTTGGATTTGTGCTAAAAGATTTTAGAACTTGTACTAACAGACTTTGGATTTGTGCTAACAGACTTTGGATTTGTGCTAAAAGACTTTAGAACTTATGCTAACAGACTTTGGGTTTGTGCTAACAGACTTTGGATTTGTGCTAAAAGACTTTAGAACTTGTGCTAACAGACTTTGGGTTTGTGCTAACAGACTTTGGATTTGTGCTAAAAGGCTTTAGAACTTGTGCTAACAGACTTTAGATTTGTGCTAACAGACTTTTGATTTGTGCTAACAGACTTTGGATTTGTGCTAAAAGACTTTATAACTTGTGCTAAAATACTTTGGATTTGTGCTAAAATATTTTAGATTTGTGCTAACAAACTTTGGATTTGTACTAAAAGACTTTGGATTTGTGCTAAAAGACTTTATAACTTGTGCTAAAAGACTATAGATTTGTGCTAAAAGACTTCAGAACTTGTGCTAACAGACTTTGGATTTGTGCCAAAAGACTTTAGAACTTGTGCTAACAGACTTTGGATTTGTGCTAAAATACTATAGATTTGTGCCAAAAGACTTTAGATTTGTGCTAAAAGACTGGATTTATGCTAATAGACTTTGGAGTTGTACTAAAAGACTTTGGATTTGTGCTAAAATACTTTAGAATTGTGCTAAAAGACTATAGATTTGTGCTAAAAGACTTTAGAACTTGTGCTAACAGACTTTGGATTTGTGCTAAAAGATTTTAGAACTTGTACTAACAGACTTTGGATTTGTGCTAACAGACTTTGGATTTGTGCTAAAAGACTTTAGAACTTATGCTAACAGACTTTGGATTTGTGCTAAAAGACTTTAGAACTTGTGCTAACAGACTTTGGGTTTGTGCTAACAGACTTTGGATTTGTGCTAAAAGGCTTTAGAACTTGTGCTAACAGACTTTAGATTTGTGCTAACAGACTTTTGATTTGTGCTAACAGACTTTGGATTTGTGCTAAAAGACTTTATAACTTGTGCTAAACGACTTTGGATTTGTGCTAAAAGATTTTAGATTTGTGCTAACAGACTTTTTATTTGTGCTAAAAGATGTTTGTGCTAAATAACTGGATACCTTTTTTCATCACTTTTTTCTTTTCTTTTTTTGGGGGGAGGGGGTTTGAGTGGCACTGCTACAATCAGCTGTGTGCAAGAGCAAGGTCAAAGTTGTGGTTTCAAGTATATTGCGGTGCTGCACAACTGTACACTTCCTTATCAGGGCATTTATTATGGTGTTATTGATAAGTGTTGTTGGAATAGGGTGTAGTTATGGGTGTTGATTTACCGTCATGTTACACTGCAACCCTGCTATAATGAACTCATCTCATCTCATCTCATCTCATTATCTCTAGCTGCTTTATCCTGTTCTACAGGGTCGCAGGCGAGCTGGAGCCTATCCCAGCTGACTACGGGCAAAAGGCGGGGTACACCCTGGACAAGTCGCCAGGTCATCACAGGGCTGACACATAGACACAGACAACCATTCACACTCACATTCACACCTACGGTCAATTTAGAGTCACCAGTTAACCTAACCTGCATGTCTTTGGACTGTGGGGGAAACCGGAGCACCCGGAGGAAACCCACGCGGACACGGGGAGAACATGCAAACTCCGCACAGAAAGGCCCTCGACAGCCACAGGGCTCGAACCCGAACCTTCTTGCTGTGAGGCGACAGCGCTAACCACTACACCACCGTGCCGCCTATAATGAACTCTTTTACTTTAAACTTTCGCATATAACGAAGTACATTTGTGTCCCCTGTCTTTAGTGACAGTGAGTGCGTTTACATGCACATAGAGAGAATCGAATTTCTGCCGTTGCTTGACTGAAATCGAAGTTCAAAATGCCATGTATACACCTTAATTCAGCTGAAATTGAACCCAACTTGATTTCTCATAATCGAGCTACACGACCTAGATTATGCAATTTTTGCCGAGCTACTTAGTGCATGTAAACCCTATCGAGCTACGTAGTCAAGCTACTTACTTCAGCACTGCCCCTTCCGGAAGTGACGAGTGACGAGACCACAAGCGGGAAACACAACAGCCTCGGTCGGCATGACAACGAATCATGACAATGGCATGAATCTTTTCTTTTTGTGGCATTGTTTGCACTGTTAAAATTTAGCTCACTTACTGTATCACCAAATACATCTGTACAGCTGTTGCATAGCTGTGAATTGTGTACATAAAGTCATTGTATTTGTGTGTGTGTGTGTGTGTATATATATGTCCAACATCTGAAGAATGTCAATAAAAACAAAACAATTGAACTTTTTGTGTGTTTATTAAGACATAAGTTAAATTGTAAGCAAAAAAAAAAATTTTTTTGTAAGCAAAAATTGGACTTTAGAAAAATATACAATTGTGCAAAATAAGTTGTCTTACAAAACAGTGGTCTGCGCAGGACAGTTTGTAGCCATACAGTCTGTTAGAGCAAGCCTAACAGCTTGAGCACGGAACTTGTGAACACGGAACTGCCAGTGTTGCCAGATTGGGCGGTTTTAAGTGCATTTTGGCGGATTTGAACATGTTTTGGGCTGGAAAACGTCAGCAGTATCTGGCAACACTGCTGATAACTTTGTTCATACTCTTGAATAGCTCTTCTTCATGACGACAACCGGAAGTGTACTAACACGATGGGGCGTGTAGCGCCACCTGTGGCTCGGGTGCACAATGTACCTCACACAATAGCTCGATTTCCTTGTGTGCATGTAGGATTGGATTTCTCTGGCACCCCTGCTGGGACCCTTTGCTCGATTACTGACAGTAGCTCGATTTGGATGTGCATGTAAACGCACTAGAGTCTGCAAAAAAAAAATCACTGAGTCATGCATTCCTCTTCCCCCCCAAGACAAACAATAAGTAATCGAGTCTGCAGTCAAGTTAACAATACGTGTTAACGCCGTAAAACAAAGGCTTACCTAGCCCCTTATTAAGAACAGTGATCAATGACTTCTAAAATCCCTTAAAATAACTTTATTTTATGAGCTAAAAGCAGTTTTACTTGAGTCTTTACTCTGTAAGCACTTTTGTCATTGCTACTCGTAAACATAAGATCCTCTCTGTCGAAGACAAACTTCATATACTGGAGCATCTAAAGCGTGGTGAGAAAGCAACACATTTGTCTGAAGAATACAGTCTCCCGGAAAATTCAATTTCAACTTTTAAAGCAAAAGAAAAAGAGCTCTGAGACTTCATCCGTAACTGCAATCAACATGACGGACTGAAAAGAAAGAAGATGTAGCAAGCAAATGATGGCGAGAGTGAATTCTTTCCTTTACTTCATAAATATGTCAGTGAATTAAGCATAAATATAAATTAAACACAGCTGGTCTTGTTTTACCTAAGAGTGAGTGTTTGGTGTGACAAATGGGTCCACTTTAGTATTATGATCTTTTTAGTATCATAAACTATTTGGACATTCCTCAAGGACAACAATGGTTTTTTTTTGTCTTCGATTTCATCAACAAATTACAAATTAACATGGAAATTGACTGTTTTGCTCAAAATCAGATATTTAAGCTGTATAAAGAGTATAAACAAGATAATAACCTTGAAGCAACCCATACACATAAAGCATACACTCCTACAGGAGCAAAACTCTGAGTGGAACACGACAGATAATTGAGTTGTTTCTACGCCTAAACACATGCGTAAATATAAAATCTTGCATTGTCAGTCTTTATGCATGTCATTTTTGTGGTGAGGAGGTACAGGAAATTGCCTCTCTACTCTTATCCATTATACTGCATCCCAGCTACAGCTGAATCCTTTGCCAAACATTTGCTTCTCTATTCAAATAAGCTGCAATTTGAATACATGACCTCGTATCACTGCCTTGAAGCACCATTTAATGTATAAATTCTTAAATGCTCTAGTCAACTATTATTCCTATATCTGGATTTTTCCCCCTACTCGTATTATTTTATTTTGTCTTCATATCTTATTCAGACAGGTTGCCTTAATGATTTAACAATAGGTGATAGATAAACATTGGCAAATTGCAAATTACCCATTGAAAGTTCCAGATTTTGAATGGATGTTTCTGGTATCATATTGCAGTGTGCAATTCGGGGTTAATGAGACGATGCAGTTGCAAGGTGTAATTGTAATCATGGTTCTGATTGGACAGACAGAGCTGCTTTCAGTGCAGAGTATTCAGTTAGGTGTTATAACTATGAGAGGCAGAGCCTAGCAACATACAGGGCAAGGAAAAAAAAATCTGAGAAAGAGATCGATTGAGAGAATGGCCTCCAGTCAGAGGGCACCATGGGAACCCACAAAGCATTGCCAAAAAATCTGTGATGTCATGGTAACCAAGCAAAGGCGTGATACTAATAAATGCTTTAATGACCTGAAACTTCCTGTTCTGTATGAGAAAATAGTCTTTCCTACTTATCCTACTTCCTGTACAGGTAGTCTTGTCTCCTAATTTATGTTCATTTTATTAATGTGTTTTCGATGGTGCTTGAGTTTTGGCTGTTTTAATAGATGGCATGCCTTTTTTGGTATGGCACAGCAATCCATAAAAAAACTTCACCGATACTCAGCTGTGACAAAGTTCTTCCACTCAGTAAGGTCATTAATTTAATCAGAAATATGAATTACCAGTACCATCAGTGACGAAAATGCCATCCATCACAAAAGGGAGAAAAATGCAAGAGAAAATGGAAAGAACTGAAAATGAGAGGCAAACACTGAAAAGAATGAAAAAGACATGCGTGGGGGGAATACAAAAATAAAAATGAGCATATTTACATTGCTTCAGCATGCAAAGTGATTATATGTCCAAATAGCAGGCAGGGTACTAGTAGGGGGCTGAGAGGGTTGTGCATTTGTCTACACATTTATGAGAGTGGAAATTTGAGAGACTACAGTTCAATTATGCTCTTGTCAGTTCCATGTTATTTCATTTTCATTTAATGCAGCACACAAGAGGCCTCTCATGATACTATTTCAAGATATGAACACTGATTGAATAGAGTACATATGGCCATACTGGTCCTGAAGATCTATCATCTTGTTGACTTGAAAACCACTTATATTGATGGAGATCAACCACACTGCACATCTGAGTTCTACCATCATGCTCCTGCTGCTCTATCACCCTCTGGGTTATTTTTTTCCCCTTTGAGCCATGCTTTGGGAGATCCACCAACCTCAAGTGCTTAGCTCCTACCATTCTTTTCGAGACCTACAATTGTGCGATTTAGTATCTACCATGCATCTGGATACCTACCATTAGGAAGAGTTTAGCACTTACCATGTTCCTGTAGACCTAACCCTATGCAAAGTTTAGCACCTACCATGCTCATGGCAGGCTTGTAGTACTCGAGTCCGACTCATGCCCTAATTTTAAGGACTCGTGACTTGACTTGAACTTGAGCACTGATGACTCAGACTCAGACTCATGCATTAACTGCATTAGGACTCATAAATTGCAGACAAGGACTCAGATTTTTTCTCTTTTTTTGTAACATGCCATAATAATTGGGCATAAGATATTTATATTGACATTAATTTTGTACTAATTTCATGCAAAAGTGTCACACCTGCGCGCCTTGGCGCATGCATCAGATAGACTCTCAGATCCGCTCCGGACAGCACGTGCACCAAGCGGGCTCTCATGCATGCGCCGTAAACGACTCATACCTGCACAGGATTAAGGCATAATCAGTGCGCCTATATAAAAACACACTTACTTTGCGAAGTATTGAGTTGCATTGCTGACACATTACCGAGCCTTATTTGCTTGTTTGGTTTCCTGATCCCTGACTTCCTGTTTCTTGTCTTTGATTTTGCCTTGTCTACGATAGCCTGTTTGTGCCTCACTCGACCTACTGCCTGTTTCACCATTTTATGATTTCGCCTGGCATTCTGGATTATTTGCCTGTCTTTACTTGTATTAATAAACACACCTTCTGCACTTACATCCATCTCCCAACCATCTCTGACAGAATACTTCGCACTCTCTGACAAAGAGAATGCACATTCACCTGTATATATATATATATATATATATATATATATATATATATATATATATATATGCCTGTGAGTGAGTGTTTAGTCTATGTCTATTTCTTATATAGAGTGTTTATACTGTTTATATTGTTTATTTCAGTTATTCTATTTATTTATTGCATTGCCTGTTTGCACCGTGGGTCAGAGAGGACTGAAATTTCATCTGTGCTGTATGTCGAACATGTATAGCATATTTGACAATAAAGTTGACTTGACTTGACTGTTCATACAGCATGTTCAGGAACAAACTAATGTTAATGGCGCTGAAACAGCCACCATCAAATGGTGCAGTTGGAGTCTTGTTCTTGTACTCAACTCTGCTCAATAGTGGACTCAACTCGAAATTTTTTTTTAAATGACTTGGACTTGAACACTGGGGACTCGAGACTGAACTCGGACTTGAGGTTTAGTAACTCAACTACAACACTGGCTCATGGAGATCTACTAACCTACAATGCTTACTCCAGACCTCTTCTTGGATATCCAGTACACTGTAGTGTTTGGCTTTCTCCTAAAGCTTCAGGAACATGCATTTGCACCTGCTCCTTGGAGATCCACCACCTTGCCAAGTTAAGCTCCAAACCTGCACCTGG
The DNA here is from genome assembly GCF_027579695.1 of Neoarius graeffei. Taxonomy (NCBI): domain Eukaryota; kingdom Metazoa; phylum Chordata; class Actinopteri; order Siluriformes; family Ariidae; genus Neoarius; species Neoarius graeffei. The sequence goes on from NC_083571.1 coordinate 54,884,725, forward strand.
AGACCTGCCACCCCATGGTGTTTAACTCCTGCTATGGTTCTGGAAATTGACCTTACTCCTAGATTTTCCATCATGCAGATTCATCTCCAACCTTGTTCTAGGTGGTCTATCACCATGTTGTATTTAGCTTCAACCCTGCTCCTGGAGATTTACCAGCATGCAGTGGTCAGCTCCATTACTTTATTGTCTTTAGTTCCAATCCTGATCTCAGAGATCTATCACTCTGCCAAATTCAGCTCCATTACATTACAGGAATTTAGCTGACACTTTTATCTAGAGCGACACACAGTTGGGGGGTAAGGTGCGCTTCATATCTTCAGCCATTCCTGCTGGTCGAACCAGAAATCAAACCAGCAACCTTTTTGTCCCAAAACTGCTTCTCTAACCATTAGGCCATGGCTTCCCCAGCTCTGATCATGCAACTCTACCCCCAGAGCTTTTTGATCCAACACTGCATTTAGAAATATAAAATTAAGGAGCTTCAACCCTGATCCCAGAACACTGCTAAAGAATTAGCAGTGTTTAGATGTACTGTTCCTGGAGGTCTAATGCCATGCAAAGTTTAAGTTAAGTCTTCCTGGACTTTGGATATTTAGCAGAGATTAGAGCCAGTCATTCTTCTGAAGATATTTAGACGTGCATGCATTGCAAATGTTCTTTGGAGGTTAATAGGACTAGCTTTCTAAAGAAATTCTACTTTGAACCTTTTTTGAAAGGAAATGCCCAGTTGTTAGAATCTACACAGAACATTTCTCATTTCTCCCAGAAGGATACATCAAAGATCCTTTTTAGGGGCCAGATTTAAGCTTTGTAGCTCTAAACTTTGCAGTATAGTAGAAGTGTATGCTCTTCTAGAACAGAAAGCTGAGAATAGAACTAAAAGGCATGAACAAACATATTAAATGTAAAAAGACTCACCTCCATGACCTGCTTGATGAGTCTCGCAACTTGACTGGTGGTGTTGAAGACGTTTCTCCAGTCGAATGCCAGCATCCCTGCAAGCCGGTCTTTTTCATCACCGTTGAACAGAAAATTAGCGATAAGTGCTGAAGACCATCTGGTTCCATTCAACCGCTGATCAAGAATTGCTGAAAAGAGGGGGTTTTGCAGCAGAGCCTTGAAGGAAACACAAAATATGCAAAGAGCCATTCAAGACATCTACCACCTTGCTGTGTTTAGATTTCCCTGCAGGGTTTTTGCTCCAAACTTGGTCAGGGTGGTCTACCAACCTAAAATGATTAGCTTCTGCCATGCCTACATACTTTGGATATTTAGCAGAGATTAGAGCCAGTCATTCTTCTGAAGATATTTAGACGTGCATGCATTGCAAATGTTCTTTGGAGGTTAATAGGACTAGCTTTCTAAAGAAATTCTACTTTGAACCTTTTTTGAAAGGAAATGCCCAGTTGTTAGAATCTACACAGAACATTTCTCATTTCTCCCAGAAGGATACATCAAAGATCAAAGATATGTTAAATTTAACCTCAACCATACCCCTGAGGATCTACCACCTTCCACAATTTAGATCTCTATCCTCCTCATCATCAAGATTTTGGTTCCTGCCATGCTCTACCAGCATGCAATGGATAACTCCAAACTACTTCCTGAACAAATAAGCATTTTCATTCATAATTTTGCTCATTCATTCATAGCTCCAGCTCCAGCATTTTTTTTAATTCCTTCAATACTTCGGGAAAATTACTCCAAGGGGTCTTGAACTCTGACCATGCTCCTAGAGCTCTACCACCATGCAAAGGTTAGCCCCAACCCTCTTCCAGTTGATCTGATATTCTGTTGTGTTTGTTCCTAAACCTGGAGATTTACCACCTTTCCAGTTCCAGCCCATGTGGATCTACCGCCCTCAGAATTAGTAGCTCCAGCAGTGCCCATGGAGAACTACCACACTCCCATGTTTAGCTTTCCAAGAGCCCAACCATCATTTGCTCAATCTGGGTCTGTTCAGCCACTCATCAAGAGCTGCCGATCAGCAGAACATTTAAGGGAGAAAAAGTATGCAGAGTGCTATTTAGGACGATCAAAGTAGCCTGTGAGAGTAAGTAATATGAAGCTTTTTTTAAATAATAATTAAAAAAAATCATAATGAAGCCAGTGACAGTGTTCCAAATAGCAAGAAGAAATATATGGTTACTCTGAAAGCATAGACACCCTTCTCACTTACTCACTAATCTACTACCATTTGCATCTGTCTCTTACTTTTTTTATATTCTTTCTCTTGTTTTGCCCTGTCCTTCCTCTCTGTTCTATTATCAATTAGTGACATTAAGCTAGATGGCAGTGTTTCTCTTCAGCACAGGAAGAAATAAACAGGAATAATGGAGGTACTCGTTGGACACATACACACGCCTGCAGATTCTTTCTCTCTCATTCTTTTTTGTACATTCTGTTTGCAGTTTTCTTTTTTATCAGTCTCTTTTATATTTGCTGCAAGGATACAGCTGGATTCCAACCATTTCTTCTCTCTCTCTCTCTCTCTCTCTCTCTCTCTCTCTCTCTCTCTCTCACACACACACACACACACACACAGATTTACTCATCCATACACACACTCACATACCTGAGTGCTCAAGTTTATGACATTACCGTTCCAGCTGCCCATGTCTGACTTAATGAAAAGATGTGCTAATTTAAATGCAAATCCACCTGCGGGTTTAAGTGTGTGTATGAGAAAGCTTGTCTATGAGCATATGTGTCTGAATAAGCATAACCATTTAGAACAAAGGCACCCTTACCTAATTGCTCCTCCTACACACAGGGATCGCAGAAATGTGGAGGATTATAATCACGCACATGTTAAGAAGATGCTTATTGTACTTTATATTAATGGATAAAGCGTGATTAAAGCCAGCACAATTTGACTTGTGAAAACATGTAGGCATTTTTATGTTTCCAGTGCGTACTTCCATAGGAAAAAAAATGCTATTTATGCTATTTATTTCTAATATCACTGCTGACATTCTGGCACTAAAAAGCAGAGCCATAAAAGCCTTCAAAAAATCTGAGGTTTATGCCCCCCCCCCAAAAAAAAAAAAAATCTGTCTTTTTAGTGAAAAGACAAAAGAAACATTACTTTTCTGTGTAATGTACAAACATTGACTGTAGAGTAGGGCTTTGAACCGGTTCAAGGAACGAAAACAAAAACCGGGAACTTTTTCTATTTTACATGGAACAGAAACGAAACCAGAAACTTTATTATTTTTTATGTTCCGGAACAGAAACGCTTATTAAAAATAATGGTAACCGGTTAATACCGGTTTTTATTTCGTTCCTCAAAGTTTCCGTAGCCTACAAATAAAAAAGTCATTCTTCTCCTGCGCAAGTTTCTATGACCCGCTGGGGTTCACTTCCTGTGTGACGTTCGCTGACTGAATGGAGAGATCGGGAGGGTGGACTACTATCACGTCTCCACATCTTAAATAAGAGGTGAATATTGCAGTCTATCGTTATTCAAAAACGTCAATTTCAAACACGATATCAATATATTTGTCCACGTTAATGAGAGGCTCGCGAACATTAAATGATGTTAACCTCTGTTAGCCTATCAATGCATAGGGCCTGACTAGCCTTTGGTAACACACTAAATTAATTATCTTTCATTTTTGGCACTTTTTCTGTTTGTGTAGATGGGAAGACATACTGAGAATCCAAATCGCCAACATTTGAAATAATAATTGTTTTGAATTATTTCTTGTCTTATTTAATGAAGGTTTTAATAGAATTAGCCTACATTTGGCTTAAGCTGGATGAGACAGAGACATAATTTTATAGCCATTTGTTAAACAGCTGACAGGGAACGTAATTAACCGTTCCGGGAACAAATTTTTTTTTTTGTTCTAACCGGTTCGGGAACGTCTATTTAATGGTGGAACCCAAAACCGGAAACGTTAAAATTCTGTTTCTGTTCGGAACGAACCAATAGGAAAAAATTTCTGGTTCAAAGCCCTGCTGTAGAGATTCCAATTAGAGACTCAATTTTAGCTTTTTTTTCATTTGTGTTTCTATTAACTGTATTGTTTTTTTTTTCTATAGAACTGATCTTAATCCTTCTGTCAGGCACAGAAAAGACCTTTTTTTTTTTTTTACCAAGAAATCATTAAACAATAGTATTGTATGTTACTGTATAAAAAGACTTTAACGGGTGCTACAATATTCCTTACAATAATCTTTATGCCATGTTAAGTTACTTTATGCTGTTATACTAAGTTACACTATATGCCATGTTATATGTTATGTTATGTTATGTTATGTTACGTTATGTTACACTTTGCTATATTGCCATGTTATGTTGTACTAAGTTGCACAATGTTATATCAGTTATATTACGTTGTTATGTTATGTCTTATGTTACGTCAATATTAGGTTACATTATGCTATGCTATACTAAGTTGTACTATGTTATGTCAGTGCCATGTTATCTTGTGCTACGTCATGTTACACTACGTTATGCTGTGTTACACTGTTATGTCATATAATACTGCACTATGCTAAGTCATGCTATGTTATACAATGGTATGCTATGTTATACTAAGTTACATCAAAGTTATGTGATGATATGGTATGTTGAGCTATATTATGTTATGTTACGCTACATTATGCTATGTTATACTATGTTACACTATGTCATGTAATGTAATGTGACATTACAATCTGTCAGTGTCTTGCTCTTCTACATTATGCTATGTTACACTGTGTGATGTTATGCCATGTTATGTTACATTATGTTATGCTATGTTATACTAAGCTACACTGTTACATCAATGCTATGTTACATTGCAGTATGTTAAGCTATGTTATGCCATGTGATGCTACATTATGCTGTCTTCTTCTTCTTTTTGAGTCACTACACAACAACTTTAGATTAAACTGTCCCTATCCAGTGTTGGACGCATTGTTTCGCACAGGGGGACAATGCTTCCAGGTCTTCTTGGGTGCAGGGATCTGGTAGATGTGGGCAAACTAGTAGATGTTGCATAGTCTGCTCCTGTCCACACAGGCAGCTGGTGTCGTCATTCTCTCTATACCCCCACTTCACTAGATTGGTTTTGCAGCGGCCTACAGTAGTTCTCACATGGTTAAGACATGACCAGAAGGGTCATGCTTCGCTGGAGCCAGGGGGAAGGGTTTCCTTTGGGCTGATGGACACCCTGTGCAGTGCTTGTGCAAGACGCTTGGTCCACAGGGACAGTCGCTGGTTGTGAGGGCTGTTATTCAGTGGCTCAACAGAATGTATGAAGCTGTGCCTTGATTTCAGCCTTTTTCCTGTTGGCACATGGTTGAAAAGAGGGTGGTGAGGATCACTTTCCTATTTCAATTTCTCTTTCTGGGATGCAACAGTCCTTCTAATGCTAGGGGGTGTGATGCCATACAGCAAGTAAAGGTCATCTACCTTCGTGGGTTTCATGCAGCCAGTGACAGCCCAGCAGGCAGCATTCAAAGCTGGGTCAATTTTGGTGGCATGACCGGTGAAGCATACTCCGCTGTAGAGAAGCATAAAGCTAGGGCTGTAGTATGGATTGTTTTAGCATCGGCACCCCACTTGGTATTGGTCAACTTCCTGAGGATACTACAAGTATTCCTTGATCCCACCTTCGCCCTGGTCTTGGTGATATGGTCCTTGTATGTGAGGGACCAGTCAAGTGTAACCCCTAAGTAGACAGGCTTGGTGATGTGCTGCAGCCGTTTACCACACCAACTAAGCTGTAGTTGGCGGTTGGCTTCCCTGTTCTTCAGATGAAAAGCGCATATTTGTGTTTTGTCTGGGTTAGCTCTGAGATGGTTTGTGGCATAGTAAGGAATGAGACCATCCAGAGCATTGCCGAGGGCATATGTTATGTTATGCTATGTCATGTTGTGCTACATTATAGTACCGTATATTATACTGTTACACTATGGCATGTTGTGTGACTTGACCCTACATTATGTCAATGTCATGTTATACTGCATTATGCTATGCTATACTATGTTACACTATATTATGTTATGTTACATTTCACTATGTTATGTTACACTATGTTATGTCATGGTATGTCACGCAATGTTACACTATGTTATACTAAGTTACACTATGTTATGTCAATGTTATGTTACATTATGGTATCTTATGCTATGTCATATTATGCTACAGTATGTTATTTTATACACTGTTATGTTTTGTTGCATTACACTATACTATGTCAATATCATGTTACACTGCAATATTTTATGTTATACTAAGTCACATTATATGTTATGCTATGTCATGTTGTGCTACATTATAGTACATTATGCTACAATATTTTATACTATGTTACACTGTTACATCATGATATGTTACATTACACTATATTATATTACACTATGTTATGTCATACTGTTATGTTACATTAAACTATGTTACATTATGTTGCTTTATGTTGCTTTATGCTTTACACTATTATGTACACATGTATATAACATATACTATAGATAACATACACATGATGCACAAATGTTTGACGCTTGACTGTCACGTTCATACAATATGTACTTTTTGAACATCCCAGTCTAGATTTAATCCTCCTTTGATGCCATAATAAACTCTGCTGTTCTGTGAAGGATTTCCACTAGGTTTTGGATGGTGGTTGTGGGGATTTTTCCATTCATCTGCCAGAGCATTAATGAGGTTGGGTGTTGATGTTGGGCAAGAAGGCCTGGGGTGCAGCCGGCATTTCAGTTCATTCCACAGGTGTTCAGTGGGGTCGAGGTCAGGGCTCTGTGCAGGCCACTTGAGTTCTTTAACACCTTGGCAAACCATGTCTTTATAGAGCTCACTTTGTGCACAGGGGCATTGTCATACTGGGATATGTTTAGGTCCCTTAATTCCAGTGAAGGGAAACTGTAATGCTACAGCATACAAAGATATTCTAGACAATTGTGTGCTTCAAACTTTGCGGTAAAAGTTTGTGGAAGAACCACAGATGCATATGAAGACTTTCATCGCAAAACGTGATAAGCGCCAAATTCAAAATTTTGGAACCAATATACATAGGAGATTGTCAATAGTAAGTTCTATTCATATCTCAAATCATTTTTTGTCAAAACGCGACACATCCTATTGCTTTTACTGCATGAAGTTCCACTTTTTTATCAAACCGCGGTATTCACCACTAATTTTCTTCTGAATCGTGCTATATCCGCTTAGCCAATCAGCGCTCTCAATTTGTCCAACATGGAGGTGCCCAGGATCATTTGAAGTGACGCTGAATCGAGAACTATTCTCTGCTAAAAATGAATTATTTTGATGGATTAGAGGATAAAATTCTGGTTTCACCGAAGCCAAGAAAAAGAGGGAGGACTGTAGAATATCATGAGCGTGAAATAAAGAAGCTATTCTGCTGGTGGAAAGGTGCCACAAATTGGGTGTACTCACAATGCACGGGACAATCGATCTCTTTGTCATGCGGACAAAATTTCCAATGATGATTTAGCTTTTAATGCTGGAGAGAAGCAGGTCAGGACATAAAATGGGACAAAAGATTAAAATAACAAATTATTATTTTAGATGATTATTTTAGATGCAGGGTTTTCTTCTAAACTGATTTGTGTACATATCTGTATTTTAGTCCTGTTGCTAGCTTTAAACAAATTTGAGTATAGGGGTGAAACCATCATAGTGCTTTTACCACATAACTCTTCAGAGCATTCTTGTCACAAAGGGTAAATGCTATAATTAAGTGTAAAGTTTCACATTTATTATGCTTGGGAGGATCTTTTTTTATTTAAGAAACCATATTGTGACAGTTTACTGCATGCAAAACTTACAGACTTTTGGCATTATTAATTAACTTGGATATATAGCATTTTGTGAAAAAAAAATGGTCGAATGGATTTATAGCATTTTGAGGAAAAGAATCATATTTTTTTCATTTTGCATGAATTAAGGATTTTATCAGAACATGTCATATGATTTAGAGTAGTTTATAATAAACTTTTCAAATAATATTATATCAGTTTCATTTTTCAATAATACACAATTTAAAAAATCTTTTTCTCAAATTAGCAAAACTGGATATACGGTATAGCATTTTGCGATAAAAGTCTTCATATAGACTTTTGGCCATATAGTGTAAATACCAGTTAAATTTTTATTCATTGTTTTGATGCAATAAACCACAGATATCTACAGTTATAGATAAAAACATTATTTAATTCACCAATAGCACTGCTCAGTTTTACTTTATAGTTCTATATATTTAAAAAGATCCACAAATATTAAATAGTTTGGAAATTAAATCTATTACCACAGACTGTTTTTGAGCTGCATAACATTTTAGGTGAAAGTCTTTTATCGGCTGTGCAATTACAGTACATATACGTACACATTTGAAGTGGCTTGACCTAAGGTCAATATTATCTGGGAAAATGTGCTTATATTTGAACTCTGTCACAATACTAAGGCCATATATTCCATTTAAAAGCTTCTAATCTGTGGTATTTTCTTTTCAAGAGAATTTCCTCCAAACCGTGGGTCTTGGGTTCCCGGCTTTAAAGAATTGAGCTTAAATGCTTAATGCTAATCTCTTTTCATCCGTTCATCCATTAAATTATTCATTATTCTTCTGTAACAGCAGAGAGGAGAAATATGTTTCTCTGAAATATCAAACACGGTTTCAATGGTGGAGGCAGAGCTACCTGTAGAAGTGACCCAAATAATTAAGGTACCATTGAGAAAGAGGGTCAGGAAGAAAGCTATTAACACTGAGTGAACTCTCTAAAGGCAAGGGGGAGAGAGAGAGAGAGAGAGAGAGAGAAGAATAATTAGAAGAAGAATTAAGACCCAGGGAATAGTCCTGCATGTGTCTCTAAAGGTTACACTCAGGGTAACAAGTACTCTGACAACAAGCACCACTGACTCACCCTCTCCTCAATCAGGTGGAATGAAAGCAATTTATGTTCTCATTGCCATAATAACACTGCCAATATGATACCAGTAATATAAAATATACACAGTCATGTGACCAACCAAAATTCGAAGGCTTCTCAGGGTATATTGCCTTTGACATAAATCCTCATCTTATTGCTGTCTTGCTTTTTCCTATCTAGAGTGTTTATACTGTTTATATTGTTTGGTTTTTTCAATTATTCTATTTTTATTTATTGCATTGCCTGTTTGCACCGTGGGTCAGAGAGGACTGATATTTCATCTGTGCTGTATGTCGAGCATGTATAGCATATTTAACAATAAAGTTGACTTGACTTGACTTTTTTTTAATTATTTGATTGTTTTGTTTATTTTTGTTGATTCTTTCTAATGTTTTTTTTAAATAATTAATATTACTAATCTTTTACTAACATTAGGCATCAAAGAGTATGGATTCTCATGACTGTCTAGCCAACAAGATCAGGATTTATAGAAAAGGCAGTCATTTTTCTTCATTAAAGCATATATGGCATACTTTTTCAGGGCATCACAGTCTACACAATCTACATAGGCTCAAATACATTAATTATTTTAAAATGTGCCTGTTTTAGCCAAATCCTGATCTTACTGGTTTGCCTTTTTATTAAAAATAAATAAATAAATAAATAAATAAATAAATAAATAACATAAAATAAAATCATCATCATCAACAACAACTATTGTTATTGGCTAATACTGAAGGGAAGCTCTAATATCTCCCATGTACCATCAGCCATGAATAACAGACCATTATTTTGTATAGATTTGGCAAGTCAAAGTGAAAACAAGTGTGTGAGCTGTATTGGATTGGTGCACTGATGTAGAGAGTCCATCCGGCTCAGCAAAGCTGGACGTGATCTGTGATTCTTAAACTTGTTGTTTGTTATTGAGCAATAGTGGTGTCGAACGTTCTATTCTGATTGGTCAAAATGTGTTGAGTACTTTTCTATAATGTAACATGGTGGATTTGTATGGTTGATGCTCTGCATAAACGTATATCCATCCATCCATCCATCCATCCATCCATCCATCCATCCATCCATCATCTGGAGCCGCTTATCCTGTTCTACAGGGTCGCAGGCAAGCTGGAGCCTATCCCAGCTGACTACGGGCAAAAGGCGGGGTACACCCTGGACAAGTCGCCAGGTCATCACAGGGCTGACACATAGACACAGACAACCATTCACACTCACATTCACACCTACGCTCAATTTAGAGTCACCAGTTAACCTAACCTGCATGTTTTTGGACTGTGGGGGAAACCGGAGCACCCGGAGGAAACCCACGCGGACACGGGGAGAACATGCAAACTCCACACAGAAAGGCCCTCGCCGGCCACTGGGCTCGAACCCAGAACCTTCTTGCTGTGAGGTGACAGCGCTAACCACTACACCACCGTGCCACCATAATAATAATAATAATAATAATAATAATAATAATAATAATAATAATAATAATATTATCTACCAAGCTTCTAAAAAAATACACACCACACTTTTTCAGGGCATCCTGTCAAATTCCTTTAAAAATTGCCTTGAGGGTTTTTTTTTGTTTTGTTTTGTTTTGTTCTTTTTTTACTTTCACATTTGAATGCATTTAAATAATATGAACCCTACAATAATAACATTAGGTGGAAACTTATCACTGTACAAGGTATTTGTGAGGCAAAACCTGATCTCTTGTGTATTTTGAAACCCAATAATCTTTTATGTGACAAAGTAGAACGTCATTTTTAACTTTCCAATGTGGATTTTTGCCTTAGAAAACATTTGAATAGTATTCAAGCACTGTATTCACTATACCTAACTACTGTATAAGAATACAGTATATATTATAAGACAGAAATATGATGTAATAATGTGACTAATTGGGTTTTATGCTGATGATGCTGAGTGATTTTTCTGAGTAACCATATATAACAAAAGCTGCTGTCTTTTGTTTTCTTAGAAATGCAGCTCAGGCTGAACAGGCAACTGTTGGTTAACACTTCACACTTCATGTACACTTTTAAAAGTGCAGTTCAGGGTGTAAATAGCATGAAAAACATTTCACGTTCTAAACATTTGCACTAATGCAATAAAGAGACAGTCAAAATTTTACTAATCAACTTAATTCCCACAGTTAATGGACTGATACATGAGACAAAACTCATGCAAAAGCTTTAGCAAATCCATCACTGTAAATTTGCTGATAATATAATCAGGTCTAATATGATAATAAATTGTGACCTTACTATATGGCACTGAATACATTAGCAGCAAGCTGTTAACTAATGATGCGTATATATTACACATTACAGCAGGTGCTATTGTAATTCAGCATGGATAGAGAATTAATATCGGTGCTAAATAAAGAGCAGTAAAGTGTGTGGTGAGTGCCTCTCACCCGGACCATGTTGATTTGCCTGCTGTTCTGGAAGAAGTTCCAGATCTCGTCCTCATTTTCCAGCCAAGTATCAGCCAGTTCACCGACTTTAGCCAGAGCGTTGAAGGTGCTGTTGGCCTGGACGGAGACACACACACACACACACACACACACACGCCACATCTGTTATTCATGCTGATTAAGCTTGTCATACTAGTTATACTAATTTTGTCAGCCTTTATGATGGTTAATCCTTGATGGATGAACTAAGCCTCTATAAAAGTTTCTATAGGATTATATCAGTTATCCTAAGGTCATACTTTTAATGAACTATGAACATATCATTCACAAGGCATATGGGTCTTTCTGGAATTGGAGGACAACTTAGACACCAACACTTTTGACAAATTGACCCTTTATTACATCATTTTCTGTTATGTATTAAAGAAAAAAAAAACAGTAATGAAATGTCAAATAATTTGATTCATCCAGCTCAGGCATTAAAGGTACACTTTGTATGAGATGTTGTATTTCTTGTGTGCTATGCTTGGCGTAACCCTGTTATGAATACTCAGGAACCTGAAAAAATATATATTTTAAAATATTGTTAAAAAAAACCTTTACTATTAAGTAAAGAAAGTTACAGTAACATTGAATACTCATTTAATTTAATTTCAGATAAGACTTGATGTATGAATTTAAGCAACTTGTGAAATCCATTTGACTCTTTTTTATTTATTTATTTATTTTACTAATGTCTATTTATTTTATTATACAATACTGTGCAAATGTCTTTGGAACCCTATTTATTTTTTTCATATAAACTTTCATATAGATTTCTATTTTATGACTTCTACATTATCGAGTCAGTACAAAAACATTTTAAAGTCCCAAGGGTTCGTTTTCCAGCACAAAATTAAATGTTACAGAAAAAAAAAAGTTTGTATCTGAGCAGCATATTACATAAAAGAGCACTTTTCAGATTAAAAAAGAAAACATAATGAAGGCTGCTGGGTTTTGGTGCAAAATGAAGAAGCGAGTGTGACAGTCAAAGTGTCCAGAAGAACTGTGGCTGGTTCTGTAAGATGCTCAGTAAAACCTACAGCTCATTTCCTTATCAAACTGCACTCACTGGACCTCAGACTACTATTTTTTTTAAAGTAAAGGGTTGTCTCACACCAAATATTGACTTTGTTTTATTTATTATGGCTTACTGCTTTATAGTATGTTTTAATGTTGAAACATTTCATTTCATCATTTTTTTAAACCATTTTTGGTCGACAGCATTTCTTTACATGTGCCTAAGACTTTTGCACAGTAGTGTGTACATAATAAAAACATCAATAAAAATACCAGGAAAATGTACTACAAATGCTATTATCACTTCTTGTAAGCAATGTTACTTAAAGAACCTGTCAGTGTGTCTAAAGGCAAGATTTATTTGATACTGGCGATGTAATATATTATAAACACTGCTTATACATAATGCACTATAAACAGCAATGTCTTATACATAATGTCAGATAATTATGTATATAATGCTTTAAGAATGCATTATAACAGGTTATGAAGCTATTCATAGGTTATTATACTGTATACGGCATATGGAAACTGTTATTGGGCTTATTTAGATAGAATGGAATAATAATAATAATAATAATAATAATAATAATAATAATAATTGTCATCATCAACACACACACACACACACACACACACACACACACACACACACACACACACACACAAAGAAAGAGATGTTACCATGGTTTTCAGTGTGTGTTGGAGGGTCATGCAGTTCTCTCTGATTTATAGCACAGTATGAAAGGACATGGTGAGTCTTAAAATAACTTCTTACCAATGAAGCGAGTGAATTGATTTTTAGTTGTGCATCTCACATCACGTTAGCCTGTGTTTAAAGCCTCATCACACAATCTCTGTGAGGTTCACATGTGCATGACTTGCATGTGTAGAAAAAAACAAGAGCCCATTTCTCCCTTATTAAACAATGAGACACCACAGCAGCTGAACACCCTTCAGAGGAAAGTGCTAACGGCTCTACACATGCATGAGCTCAAAGATGATAGCTAGCTAGTTTTGCTCTGTACTGACTTGCATCAGGAAGTCTGAGGGGGAAAAAAATCACTACTGAGAAATTATACTTTAGTGAAAGGATAGACAATGTGTCAAAATCTTTCTTAAGTATAAAAAATGTACTCCAAGCAAAAGTAAAAAAGTTGGTAACTCTATTCTCATGGCCCTCTGGGCTTTGCCCCCTTTTCCTCAAGCCAGGTTGTGTTTTTCTTGTTGATTCCCTGCAGGTGTGCTGCTGACGGGGAGGAGGTAATCAGCCCAACTGGGTGCACTGGGCACACGGGTGTAACCAGACTTTATCACCATGGCTACTCCTCTTGTCTGGGCAGATGCAGTGGCAGACACTTGTTCAGGAACATCAGTGCCAGACTGTTGGGAAAATGCCCATCACTTTGGCTCTGAAAGACCTTTTGGGATAGACTACGGTCTTGAATTTTAGACGATTGCTCTTTTGTTAAATCAACATGGTTTGGCGAAACTCTGCTCCATCACCTCCCCCTTTAATTGGTTATACTCACTTGTGAGCGTAACACTATGTAGTACATAGGTACTGCTTTACAATAAGACTACCCTTATAAAGGATTTATAAATAGGTTGGAAGCACTTTATAAATCATTAATAAGCAATTGTAAACAAGTTATAACAGTTTTCATACATCCCTGCAGGCTCACGATTTGGCAAGCTCAAGTTTCTGCTGTACATTTTATCTATCTATTCTGTTCAATCTCAGATCTTGCTAGTTGCTTAGCTTACTTCATCTTTTCCCTTCATCAGTCAGCATGTTAAACTGTCACCTTCATCAAATATTCCATATATATATATATATATATATATATATATATATATATATATATATATATATATATATATATATATATATATATATATATATAATGTGCTACAACCATTTAATCACCAAAACAATTATGCTTAGGTGGCAGGTTCCTTTCTTATTAAGTGAATGTGATCTAGTGTAAAGCATGAGTAGGTCACAGCTGATGATGAAATAACCAATTCTTCACAGTTTTTCTACACTGATGGGCTGAAATAATTGGATGTTAAACATAAATGAGTGGAAAAACTCAGCCCATTAGCTCATACCATACCATACAATACCATACCATACTGTTATTTACCGGATGGGCGAAGAGAGAAGTACTATAAATTGTCTCAATAAAGAAGTAAGGAATAAATAAGCCCACTTTATTAGTGTAATTGCTCAAGCAATCAGAATATTGTTACACATCAGACTATCAAAATATTGACCCCAAAGCACCTTCAGTTCATCCATACTGTGCCCCAATAGTGTGCTTACTGTATATACAATATTTTCCTGTCATTTATTTTCCCAAATTGAAATGAATCATTTCAGAATCAAAGTCTTCTTGTTCGACCATGCTTCTTCAGAGACCCAACAAACTTAATATAATAAACTTATATTGATATTATAAATAAAGCTCATCTCAGGACAACTCACCCAACACTCACAGTATTGTGCTTAGGCACATGTAAAGAAATGCTGTTGACCAAAAATGGCTTAAAAAATAATGAAATGAAATGTTTCAACATTAAAACATACTATAAACAGCAGTAAGCCATAATAAATAAAACAAAGTTGATATATCGTGTGAGATGACCCTTTGCTTAAAAACACATAGTCTGAGGTCCAGTGAGTGCAGTTTGATAAGGAAATGAGCTGTAGGTTTTACTGAGCATCTTACAGAACCAGCCACAGTTCTTCTGGACACTTTGACTGTCACACTCGCTTCTTCATTTTGCACCAAAACCCAGCAGCCTTCATTATGTTTTCTTTTTTAATCTGAAAAGTGCTCTCTTATGTAATATGCTGCTCAGATACAAACTTTTTTTCTGTAAAATTTAATTTTGTGCTGAAAAACGAACATTTGGACTCTAAAATGTTTTTGTACTGACTTGATAATGTACAAGTCATAAAATAGAAATCTGTAACCAAGTTTGTATGAAAAAAACAGGGTGCCTAAGACCTTTGCACAGTACTGTACATAAAATAAGCTATGACACACATTCATCTTTTTTTGCTTTTCGCCCATCCGTATTTCTCCCTTTGGCGGGAATGCCTTTTTGGCCCCATTGAAATGAAGGGAGTTTGGGAATTTAAGTTGTCCTCAGTCGTCGCGCTTCGTCAGACAGCCACCAAACTTAATTTCATAGCTGGGACCAACTTACGCAACACACAGCCATCCATCATAAGCTTCACTTTTTTTCTTTTTTCTTTTTTTTTTTTTTTACTGTGGGGCACTCACCACTCTTGTAAATGTAATGAAGTATGAGTACAAGTATTCAAGTTCAATAATACTCATGGTAAATACAAACACATCACAATACTACTTATTTATGATGACCAAGTACAATTACTCAAGTATTTTCCACTGTTATTGAGAGGAGAGACATAAACTCCATTTCTCCCAGCCAGAGAGAGACAGAGAGAGCCATTTTGGCTTTTGTGGACTCCTGACCATGGGTGGTTGCAGCATCATCATGACCCCCTGATGATAGGGTGAATACTTTTCAGTTGCACCACTTCATGTTTTAAATCAGCGAATTTAATAATTGTCTGATGAAGACAGACATTTGTGACTTGAAACGTCACAATCTGGTGAGAAGTTTAATAAATAATTTTAAGGGAGGAGGTGGTGCTAGATTTAGATTTTTTTAATCAGTTAATTAAACCTAAACCTTCATCCACTGTCCCCAAACATCTGTTCTGTTGTTCTTAGATTTATCAGTGAAAGCAAAGACTGCTGTAACACCATCAGAATCATAATGTTGTGAATTGGCCAGAATTCCTACTGCATTACTGCACTGCATCAGACCCATTACATCTACGCTCAGTCAAACAGTGTGAGTGTGTTTACTGCATAAACAGGCACTCATACACATACTGATACTTGTACACATATCCAGACATGCACTGACACAGATTAAGGGAGATGAGTGAGATGGAAAACAGTGAGATAATGAGAATAAGACACACATTCACCTAGTAATCTTTATTTTGTGTGTGTGTGTGTGTGTGTGTGTGTGTGTGTGAGTGTTCTGCACCTAATTTGAAGCTATAACCGAATGCTCTTCCTTTACTCACTTCATCCCCTGGGGAGCACTATCAGCCAAGCTCAGTGTGACAAAATACTGCTGTTTACACACACACACACACACACACACACACACACACACACACACACACACACACAGAGCTTGGTAGATGAATAGGCTCATCCTCATTATGTTGCTGACTTACGTCTAATGCTTCTTATTTTGTGTGTGTGTGTGTGTGTGTGTGTGTGTGTGTGTGTGTGTGTGTGTGTGTGTTTCAGAGAGTTTATGAAAAATTACCTACCTACAATGCATTCACCTTGCAAACCCATTAAATGTGTGTGTGTGTGTGTGTGTGTGTGTGTGTGTGTGTGTGTGTGTTACCTCTGCCATAACCTGCTGCGTAAAGGGCGTGTCCGGAGTGTAGAGGATTTGTCCCTGAAGAAGTGGGCGGAGACTAGTCCAGAAAAGACGCAGGGCGGGTGTGCCTTTCAAAGTGTCAATCAAATTCTGACAGAATTCACCTTCAGAAAATTGTAGTGAGCAAGAGAGAGAGAGAGAGAGAGAGAGAGAGAGAGAATATGTATTTGTAATTTGTCACAATTTATCATCAAACACATGAGCATTTGTTTTTGTTGCTTTACAAATCCAACAGTAACAGCAGTACGAAACTGAAGGCAGCGAATTGTTTGCCTAAGAATAACTACCCATGACAGAAGGTATAAATTGCTAATGGGGCAGCAGAAGCATGCTGAGACAGCCTGTGAGTAATGAATATGTGATAAATATTTGTTCAAAAATATGTTTGTCTGCTTAAACGGGTATAAGGATTATCAACATTTTTCTGGATGTTCCCAGTCACTTAAAAAAGAAAAAAAAAATTCACCTGTCCAAGATTTGTCTTCATCATATCTATATTACCACATCTGACAGTTTTAATAACTACACTATGCACCAAGCCTGTAATAGAGTTTTATACTGTCAGAACAGTTTACATAACAAATAGTTTATCTTGATGTTAGGGTTGTTTTGGGCAGTTGCAACTTAATATTCTAAGTTGAATATGACAAAACAATAAGCACCCCTTAATTTTCCATGTTTATGTGTGACACAGAGCTGCAATTTCAGTGACAACAGCAATGCGATAGCGCAACAAATGGCATTTGAATTGAGATTTTCTTCATGTTATGCTAATTAGCTGTGACAGAGTAACATGATTGGTTCAAATTGCTTGGAACAACTCTCAACTTTAGAAGAAGATGATGTCTTTATTTGTCACATGCACACTCAAGCACATTGAAATTCCTCCTCTGCATTTAACCCATCTGAAGCAGTGAACACACACATGTCCAGAGCAGTGGGCAGCTATACCACAGCACCAGTTCATAGTTAGATGGGCACTTCAGCCATGGAAAGTGCTGCTCAACTCAACTCCCCTCACATTTTTTCCTGCCAGTCCCAGGAACCGAACCAGCAACCCTTTGGACCCAAGGCTGCTTCTCTAACCTTCAGACCATGGCTGCCCCCCTTTAGTGCCTACCTGAAATTATTTTCCCCTTTAATACACAAAAACCCACAAATCAAAGTGAATTAGCTTTCAATATAGAAATGATAACATATTAGAATGAGCGTATTAATATAAACCTATTATTTGAATTACAGATACAATTACTGACAGAGTTGCTGTTACAGAAAATTGAACATCTCCTGACCAATCAGAATCCAGAATTCAACAGCACTCTAGTACTTGATAAATAAACCGAGTCGAAACCATGTTGGTTCCCTGAGTGATTGCTATGGACTTCTTGCAACACACCTGAGCCAATCCTCAGGTGAGTCGGGGCTCTGGGAGAGAACACAACATGTAAAGTAGCTTGGATCCTTCAGGATTCAACCTCGATAGAGGTATTTTAAAAGGCTCAGCCTGATGTTCACAGCTCTCACAGTCTTAATGCAGATATGCACATAACTAAACCCAACAGGAACACTAGTAATCTCAAGAAAAGGCAGAGAGCAATTCAGCTGAAACCACAAATGAGCCATGTGAGGACTGAACAGAGCTGAATCGAGTGTTACTGAAGTATGGTTTCATTAATTTGTAAAGCCCAATCAGGATAAATCCTCTATAGAATGAAACTGATGAGCAAGGGTTGTTGTTTCTGAGAAATTGTTATTAATAGAATGCATGGCCCAGCTGCTAATTAGCTTTATTCTGATGATATTCCACTAGAGAACTATGCACACCATGCATTAAACAAATGTTACAACAAAGGTATATAAGGCATGATTATATAAGTAATATGAATTCCTGTTCGGTTTTATGGAGTCCATCAACAAGGAATCTCATCTTGAATTATAAGTGTTTAGCCATTATATGTCTAGCCACTGATGGTTTAATCATTGTTCTGGGTCGTCCTTATATTGCTTATTTAATAGACTGGAGTCCAGGGTGTACCTCGTCTCTCACCCACTGTAAACTGGGATTGGCTTCAGTCCTCTGATCCGCAATGGATAAACAATATAGGAATTGAATGAATGAATTCATATTGTCCATTTATTTTGTTCATTAGCTCATATTTACTCACAGCTAGCAACAGTTACTCTGGGATAGAATGAGATAGGAGACTAATTTAAATCTCACAACCCTGACCAGGCAGGTACTAAAGATGAATGAATGAACACTGTTAATGTTTATTTTTGTATGTTATTTGTTCATTCCAAATAATTAATTTTTATTTGGTTACATCCTTTGTGCTTCCATTTACTTTTTAATAAAGAGTAAATCAGTATCAGACAACAGTATCTTCATATAATTTCTAGTGATGCTAGGTCACATTTTTTCACATATCGCAGTCACTGTCTTGTACTAGGCAGCACAGCGGTGTAGTGGTTAGCACTGTTGCCTCACAGCAAGAAGGTTCTGGGTTCGAGCCCAGTGGCCAACGGGGGCCTTTCTGTGTGGAGTTTGCATGTTCTCCCCGTGTCCGCGTGGGTTTCCTCCGGGTGCTCCGGTTTCCCCCACAGTCCAAAGACATGCAGGTTAGGCTAATTGGTGACTCTAAATTGACTGCAGGTGTGAATGTGAGTGTGAATGGTTGTTTGTCTCTATGTGTCAGCCCTGCGATGACCTGGTGACTTGTCCAGGGTGTACCCCGCCTCTCGCCCATAGTCAGCTGGGATAGGCTCCAGCTTGCCCTCACAGGATAAGCCATTATGGATAATGGATGTCTTGTACTGTTGTGGTTATTACAATTTCCCAGTAGCTCCACTGTCAAAGCCAACACTTCCTGTTACAATCTTTGAATCACTGTGTGCTGAAAAGTTCACTTACTTGAGTTGCCTTTGGATGAGGTTGAGTTTACTGAGAATGTGGCTTGTGGTGGCAATTGAACAACTGGCTTTGCACGGCTGGTATTGGAGCTTGAATTCCCACCACACATGAACAGAGTCAAACTGCCGAAAGGATTTGAGCGGAAGTCCAGAGAGTCCATGTCATTGATGATGGATGTCGTCTGGAATTTAGACACCTGTTTACAATGAAAGAGATGGTCTTCTCAGCACAATATACTGTCCATTGACTCCAACCAAAAGTTGAAGCATTTGCAAGTTGGAGTATTTGGATTCATTGGTCACAGTGAAGTGACCTTCTAAGAAAAGTTATAAGGCCACCAAGAAGGATTTATTGCTTTCGTCTTTTACACATAGTTTGACTATATTGATCTATTCCATTTACCAAAGGGGATGAAGACAGGTGGCTTCACAGAGACTAAAGAAACATGCCTTAATAACTACACCACATTCAAATGCTATTTGGTCCCTTCCAAGCCACACCTCATTCAAATAATAGTCTAAAAACAAAATCACTCCTGGCCATGGAAAAGAGCTGCAGAGGACACAGGTGGCTTTATTGAAAACAGAGATCAGTGATGGTTTCAATGAAATTCTTAAGCAAATCCATTCAAACGAGACCACAGAAGCAGAGCTCACCTGATTTGCCAGAGGGGCTGCATGAGCACCAGTGTTGGCCAGCAGAGTAGCAAAATCTGCAGGGTTCAGATTCAGTGCTAAAGGCACCTAAAGGAAGGGGAGATGGTGCTGTTATTCGACAGTATAATAATTTTAGCCATTTGGCAGATAGGAGTAATCAAGATCCATTAGGTGTTGCTGCCTCACAGCTCTGTGATTCGATCCTGAGCTCAGGTTACTATTGTGGGTTCTGTGGTTTCCTCCAACCTCCCAAAAACATTCATGAAGAAGGAGAAGAAGAAGAAGAAGAAGAAGAAGAAGAAGAGGAAGAAGAAGAGGAAGAAGAAGAACTTTATTCATCACACATACACTTGTGAAATTCCTCTCTGCATTTAACCCATCTGAAGCAGTGAACACACACACACACACACACACACACACACACACACACACACACTATGAAGTGGACTGGATAAACTAAATTGCCTCTAGGTGTGAATGTGTGTGCATGGAGCGCTGAAATGAACTGCATGGTGTCCAGTCCAGGGTATATTCCCACCTCTTACCCAGTGTTCCCAAGATAGGCTGTGGGTCCACCATAACCTTGACGAGAATGAATGAATGGATGGATGAATTAATTAATTAATTAAAATATCCATTATTGAGGATACAATCCAAGAATAAAGCTGAGCAGTTGAGAGGTAATGGTTTTGCTCAAGGGCCCAACAATTGGGCATCATGGTATTTGGATGCAACCTGTATGATCAGTAGTGCAATCACATCATACATCATTGTCTCATCGCAGCTGGACAACATAAGTTGATTGAGCATAGTGATCCAGTATCATTAAAGACATGGCTGCCAATGATTCTAACTCCTGACATACATGTCCAAGCTCCCCTCATTACTGATCAAATACATCTGCCCAGTTTCATTATGTAGTTTTAGACTTTTTTTGATGTCCTAGGAGGGCTATAATTAAAGGACTGAAGCCACAGACTGTTCAGTCAATCTCTCTGACCTTGACATAGAGACAAAGAGAATGAGTGTGTTGGAGGGACTGACAGGCATCCAGAGCCTCTGGCTGTGATAAGGCCTAGGAGACGCTGTCTACTGGATTTTAAGCCACAAATGGCAGACTGAAGTGCATTAATCTATACCCAATATTACCTTTGGAATTCACCCACCTGCACAGGGTGAGAAGCATTAGATCACATATCCATTATGAGTTCATGTGGTAGGCTGAGTGTTGTCTGGGTACAGTGTTGTCTGGGCAGCTTATTGCAGCATAAGGTGCAACCATGTCATGCTCACACACACACACACACACACACACACACACACACACACACACACACACACACACAAAAGAGGTGATAAACACTAATTGAATTGTGGCCTTTTATCCTCAATTTGCGTGCACACAGCCCGGGGTGCTACAACTATTTCTTGTTTCAGGAGCTTAACTACTTGCATAAACTACTTAAACTCCACTGGCGACAAATAATATGGTTTGCTGTTCTCAGCCTGCATCCCAAAGACACATTTACACTCTCCTGTGAATCTCTCATGGAAATGTGCTCTCTATGCTAATAAAGAGAAATCAGGCAGCTCAGATCTGTAGATCAAGGCTCCAATCTTCTCTTCTTCAACAACGGCAGCTTCCATCCATCAGTAACTTGTACTCTGGGCCAAATGCATCATTCAGACTGATTTAATCTCTCTGATGTTTCTGAATGAAATGTTTTCTGGAGGGAGAGATCTGAGAAAAGAAAATGACCCAATGCGTTTGGAGTGATGTGTGAAATTAACCAAATAAACTGCTAAACCGCAGAGTTTGTCACTTTGTCCTTGACATCTGTAATGGTTCCCTTTAGGGGTGGGATTTAGAGATGACAGAATTGGAGTTGCAGAAAAAATAAACCGAAGAGGAAAATCATTCCAATTTATTCCCAAGAAATTGGTTATTATTTACATCTCCAATTGCTCGTCTGTCGTTCATCCTTGTAATTATGGCATATTGTCTAATGTAACCAACTTACACTCACAGAAAAAAAAAGGCACTGAATGAGTGTTTTCAAGCATCATCGTTTGTTCTAAGGGTGGCACTCTGGAGAGTGCGTCTTTTGTACTTTAGTAAGAGGAACATAATTGTAAAAGAAATCATTAAGGCATCTAATTGGACCATAAGGACTAGTTCTAACTGCACATTTGAGACTACACTGACATTGTGTGTACCTTGTGGATCAAAAATGCACCTGTACAGTATCTATCATTTCTAAGAGTGCACAGGGACTGGAGGGTCATATTGCTGGATCCTAATTTCTGAGGCAGTAAAGAAAAGCAGAGAATACTGTGCAACAGAACAAAACTCAACACAAATGGCCTGAGATATTTGGACCAGACCTCAGCCAAATAACAGAATATTATTCAAGGGATTCATTGGCTAACTAAACTTTTTTTTTCTCTCTCTCTCTTTAGCATCACTGGCTTACTAAAACACTGTCTACTGGCTAACCTCTCTGTCTAGAGATTTTGTAGGAGCTGTCATGAATGATGGCAAATTTGTTTTGTATAATAAATCCTCTTATATCTCTAAGCTTTGTAATACTATCATTACAATTTAGCGTGTGCAGGTTCATGCCCATATTCAGGTATGCAGTAGGTTTATAGGAACCAGTGCAAAAATCTTAAAAGTATCTTAAAGTTAGTGACTTTAAGTTTGTTGAGTGGTCGTAGATCTGATGACCATCCAATCATCCATCCATCCATCCATCCATCCATCCATCCATCCATCCATTATCTGTAGCCACTTATCCTGTGCAGGGTCGCGGGCAAGCTGGAGCCTATTCCAGCTGACTATGGGCGAGAGGCGGGGTACACCCTGGACAAATCACCAGATCATCACAGGGCTGACACAGAGACAAACAACCATTCACACTCACACCTACGGTCAATTTAGAGTCACCAGTTAACCTAACCTGCATGTCTTTGGACTGTGGGGGAAACCAGAGCACCCGGAGGAAACCCACACGGACACGGGGAGAACATGCAAACTCTACACAGAAAGGCCTCCTTCGGCCGCTGGGCTCGAACCCAGAACCTTCTTGCTGTGAGGTGACAGTGCTAACCACTACACCACCGTGCCCCCACCCACCCAATCACATACAATCTCATTCTAACTTGCTACCCTTTTTTTTAAGAGCTAAATATTAGTTCAGTCTGAAAGGGTTATTTGGTTTTGTCCCTTACAGGTTCTGTAGAGGACCAAAGAATGTAGGATTTTCCCTCTTAGGACTATATTCGTAGTTGAGTTCCACAGCACACATTGGTATTAAGACATTCGTTAATGCGTTAATTAATTTGACAATTTAAACTAGTTAATACAAGTGTGATAAAATAGCACTACATTCCAGGCACACATTACATGACCTTGATTTATTAGCTTATGATTGCATCAAGTTGTGTGCACAATAAACTGTAGATGCACAATATAATAATAATAATAATAATAATAATAATAATAATAATAATAATTATTATTATTATTATTATTATTATTATTATTATTATTATTATAATTATAATAAATGTGAAAGAATAGGATATGCCAAATTGAGTGCTTTTATAAGCTGCCAAATAAAGAGGATGAATGCCATGTTGCTCCATTAAACCAAAGTTGCATTGATTAATGTGATCATTACAACTAGGACTATTCATGCAGCAATATATTGGCAATATGCTACACTATTTATTTCAGCACATTTGGCAGGTCAATGTCAGAATCGGCATCCAACTACAGCTCCCAAGAGACATAGCGGCCTAAAAACATGGCTGCCAATAACTCTAACTCCTGACACATATGTTCAAGCTCCCCTGATTACTGATCAAATACATCTGCCCAGTGTCTCAATTTGGGTGCTTCTGTAAGAACACTTCCAGAGTCAGTGGAGGATTTGGGTAGAGGCAACATGAGCATCACACTGGAAACTGAACAGTGTGCACAAAACAACAACAACAAGCCAAATGGTGACATTTTGCACCATTGGTTTTCTATTACTCATTGGCATGTCACGTCAATGATATGTCATTGTGTGGGTCAGTTAACCTGTCAGAGTGGCACACTGATTCTAGTTTTAGAGCTAGGAAGGTTACTTCTTGGTCTCCTGCTACAAGTAGGAAATGGTTAAGAAGGGGTAAGGGTTGGATGACCTCAGGCCTCTTTGAGGTAGGGTGAGTAAAAATCTATCTAACTTTGTACAGGACTCAAAATCAAAGTCCCTCTCATGCCAGAATCTGGTCTTCCCAGGCAGTCTCCTGGCCCAATACTAACCAACTCTTTTAAGGCATATGGGTGCGGTGGCGATCTCCATTTTGATAGCCCTCGGGCGCTCACCTATACAGCTAGGTTTACAGTAGGGGGCTAGTCCTCTGGTAACCATGAGAGTTTGACTCCCCACTCGCATCTGCATTGCAGCGTGCCTTGCCAGATGGTAGTAGATACCATTTTTATGATGGTCTTTGGTATGACCTTACTGTGAGTAGAACGCATGCCTTAAAATGACCATGTAGATCTCCCGGTCGGGAGGTGGACATGCTAATCACTAGGCCAACTTTCAGTCATGTACAGGATTAATGCAGAGTAAAATGGGTGGAAACATGCAAAAGATAAAAGTATGCATCTATGTGATCTCTTTATGGGTATAATATTATGCATTTAATGAAATAGGCGAGTATAACGCTTATATTTGTTAGCATATGTTACTATGTTGATTGCTATGCTGTGACACATAGGATGACAATATTCCAGTTTCTGTCCAACTAACTTCCATAACATTGGATAGACTGTAATTTCACGTAGTTTCATCATGATAATGTGTGTAGCCTGCAGCAAAACAATTACCACCAAATGAGCACATTATTGATTATTAATTTTATTGAGGTGACATCGTAAAGGTTTCTTGTTATTGTATTGACACGGTCCTGAGCTATACACCAACTGAAAAGACATCTATATTATGCTGATATTATGTATCTTTTGTTATATATTGAGTCTTTATGCCTAAAATTCACCAAAGATATTGTATGGTTCATTTGGTTCCTATTCTGAAAGTTTGATAAATTGTACATAATGACGTGCATATATAATTGGGAAACAAATGTAAATTCAGGGGACCTTTCTTGACTTGTGTCATGCAAGCTAGAAATGCCATTGATAATAGTACACTTTGTCACCTACTTGTGTAGTGCGTGAATTTCAACATGGTCGTGTTGTCTCAAATGGAACATGACACGTCATTGTGCACTTATCAGAAATGACATTCGGAGCATTTGAACGCGATCGTTGCATCACCTGGCAAAAAATATCCGCTGGCTTTTTTGCTCACCTCCTAAAAATGAAAGCATGTTTAATTCTCCTCATGTGTGTGCATAGATATTTCATGATATGTGGAAATTACATTGTCATCTGCGTCAACAATGTGGCCTTCTCCAACTGGCTGAAAAGAGGTTCATGGTCCATCACCTTCCGCTACATAGCCAAGATGGTGACCATTGAGAGTGAGAAGTGTCAAACATTGCACACTGAACACACCATCCAGGAAGTCATCGTGCATGTTGCCATACTTGTCAGTGTGAACACACTTGCACACTCGAAATAGCAAGTATAAGTGCAGACATATACGAATTGAGACACAAAGCTGTACTTAATCACACACACTCAAGCATTTAGTCAGCACGAAGTATTGCTCAGTGTAGCCTCATCTCTGGACATACCAAGCCGTGTTATTTGTGATTGTTTATCTGTTTGTGATCTTTGTTTGTCCTCTGCTTTCTGAATCTAGTCTTGCTTTTTTCCTCCCACTTGCTATTCACCTTACCATGACCTCTTTATACTGATAAAACAGACTTAAGTGCTTCAGTAACTCATCTCTGAATATGCCTAATTTTCCACATGTACAAATATTCATGTAACTTTCAGACTAAAGTCACCAAATATGTAACCTTCACCCTTAGTGAAGGTTAGAAGTAGAAGCACTTTAGGAACCTGAGAATCCAAAGAACTCTTGGGGAATCCAGAGTATATAAGCTTTATTATGGACATAGCAGTATTTATATGCTTGTATTTATGAATACTAAAGTGTGCTTAGTGATGTGTTTGATCTTGACTGGAAATGTGGTTGGAACTGTCAATAATTTTATATCAAAAATTTGTAATCAAGATAGATCCAATGAGAAAGTAAGGTTTATAGGAACCAAAGACTAGAACTGGTAGAAAATGAGGACATTAGATAAAATGGGTTAAATGATTGGTAACTTACTCAATCGAAGTGTTTGTCCTAGGATTTGTTGCATTAGGAATTTACTTAATATTTAGAAACTCTCAATTCAACTGTTTTTAATTACGGTATGTATTTATTTATTATTGCACATTATCAACGGAGAGAACTATGAACTTTAGAAGAAGAATGCCTTCATTGTCACTGCACAAATGTACAACGAAATTTAGTTTATCGTAGGAGAGCAAAGCCGCTGCATACGTGCGCGCCACCACTCTTGGGCACTTCAGCCCAAGGCCGTCCCATGTTAACCTAACCACATGTCTTTGGGGGAAACCGGCACACCCAGAGGAAACCTACGCAGACACGGGGAGAACATGCAAACTCCAAACAGAAAGGCTCCCATTAGCCACTGGGCTCGAACCCAGAACCTTTTTGCTGTGAGGCGACAGTGCTAACCACTACACCACCGTGCTGCCTCGCGCTGTATAGTTCTGTTTATAACCCTGGTCCTGGTCCTCCTGTCACTTTGCACCTTTAGAGTTTACTTGTTTTTTGTGGCTACTGCCTCATAGAGGTGAAACCACTATACCATCATGTTGTAAGAATGTAAGAATGAGTGTAACAATAGTGAAACTTCATAACCAATCAGCACTTATCTTGATCAAGTTTGATTACCTGTTAAACTTCAGAACCAGAAATGAAATAAGAGAAACTTCATTATAACTTCGTAGTATCGGAAGATAATCGACAGATAAAAAGATAAACAAAATTCACCTCATGGTTTGCCAAGGCTACTTATTCGATATCAAGTAAGTGGTGTTTATTTTAAGAAAATTTACCTTTTGATTATCGCAGCTTTTGTTTGGTCCTTCTGAAAGGTCAAATGAACAATTTTGTAAGTTTTTTTTAAGCTTTTTGGCAGATATTTACACCAAGAATTCCAGCCATTCAATAAAAACTTGAGAAGGCAGCAAAGACAACGTTGGAATCTTTGGAACGATCCGCTTGGTTTGCAATTACAAAAGTCCCATGTGAGAATAAAATCAGCTCCTTTGTGAAAACTAAGAGTAAAGTTCAAAGAATAATTGGTCAAACTTCTGCTATTCGTTTAATTTATTTTTTTTAATTTTAGAGTCTTTACACTACAACTGTGAAACAAAATTTGCTCATTCGTACTAAATAATGCTTCTAAGACAATTCATGAACAAGTGCTTTCTTACTATTTTGAAAACAGATCTAGTTCACAGCACTGAATTCTGAACAAAACACAGTAAACAAAATTGGTAACCAAAATACTACAAGCCCTGATGCTGCTCGCAGCTTGGTGATGCCTGCAAGAGATGAGGCGAATATAATTGATAACATGTATATTTGCTATATTTACTGTATGGACATGGTATCAGAAAAAAAAACAATTTTATTTATAAGCAGTAGCCACATGTGCCCATAGGGTACCTATTTTATTTGTTTATTTAATTATCTTTCTTCAATACTGCCACTTTTGTACAGTTTTTGTATTCATTTAGCTAATTTTTTTGTGTGTTTAGTACTATTAATGCACATCTACATCTGCACTATATATATATATATATATATATATATATATATATATATATATATATATATATATATATATATATATAATTTTTTTTATTGTTACATTTTTATCTTTATATTGTGTTGGCTTGTTCTGGGATATATTTTCATTCTATTTTATGTTGTACAGTGTTTTTTTTTTATGTCTGATAACTTACCTGCTGTAACATAATTTCCCAGCTTGGGATCAATAAAGTATATCAATCTATCTATCTATCTATCTATCTATCTATCTATCTATCTATCTATCTATCTATCTATCTATCTATCTAACTATCTATCTATCTATCTATCTATCGGACATCCATTAGAAAAACAGGGAACATAGACTTAATCAAAATCTCTCTCTCTCTCCCTCTCTCACTCACTCACACACCCACACACACACACACACACACACACACACACACACACACACACACACACACACACACGCACACACACGCTTAGTCTCTTTCTTTATCATATTCCCTCGTTGGGTCAAAAGAAAAGTGCTTCATCTGTTCTTGCTGTCTCTTCAGCTGCTGCACGGTTTCTGGCCTTTATAGGCCTTTATAATCTCAAATGGACTTTTTTTTCTCTCAGCAAGTGTCGGCGCTCATCATTTATTTAACACACACACACACACACACACACACACACACACACACACACACACACAGAACCATGTATGGTTCTTCCAGAGATAACCTCCGGCATGTCAGGCTTTCATCTTTGCATCTCGAAATTGCTGAAAAGAATATAGCAAACCCTCCCATCTAATCAAGCCATAATTCTACAAAGGCTCAAGAGGATTTGAAAGGAATATAAAGGGAATATTTCCTATTCCCACAATAAGTTTTGCTTGTGCTCCAAGGCAACAAATCATCTCAGTTTTCACAATAGGACCTTCAAAAAAGGAACCTTTCAGACAAAAAAAAGTTAATTATTCTACATCTTTGGCAGAATTATAACTAAAAATTATCAACATCTTTGCAGATTTAATTCAGAAAGGAGCAAAAGATGTTCTGAAATGACAGAAATGGACATCAACTTTCATGTTTATGTCTAAATGAAATGGAAAAAAAATGTGATTTAGGTACATGGAATAGTACAATTTTCCCAACAGTCCATTCGTAAAAAGCATCAAAGTTCCCTGTATGCTTAATTTGACCATATATAAATGTTAACTGAGATTAATGATCATGGATTCATTCAGAAGCACATTTTAAAAAGAAAAGAGATCTTGTCTCCTCTGAGCCAAAGCAAGATCCTTTTTCTTGTTTTTTTAATGTATTTTATATAAATTTCATATATAAGGTATAAGATTTACTTACAGCAGCCATGAGTTTTTGGTTGTCCAGATTTTGCACGAGAACTGCTCTGGTCTGCTGAAGCTGATCCGATGTCAGGGAGCATGTGATGTTCTGGAATTCCTGTCTCTGACTTGTTGAGTTAAACTCCAGGAAGCGGTCAATAGAGGAGTTACACAGAGTGGAGCGCAAGTCCGTCTCACGTGAGAGAGCAGGTAACTACACAGAGACGTGATGATGTGAGAAATAACACAACTCACAGAGCACAGAGTTTGACATAAAACCACCCTGACCTTGTGTGAGATTCACAGAGGGCTGTATTCAAAGTCAGATACATCAATATTTCCACAGGGAAAGTTATGAATATTCAATGTTAAGCTGATTCCAGATATAGAGTCATACTATGACATCATAACTAAAAGGGAGAGCCAGAAGGTAACATGGGCACAAGGGCATTCTGGGAAATAAAGCATCCCAAAACTCCACTGTCAACAAAATTAAAGCCAAACAAAAGCCAAAAATTAAACTCCTTTATACTGGCAGATAATATCCATACAAGACATGTTTGAGTACATTTGTACCTGAATACTGTGTACAGATTTTATTTCAAAAGAAAAACAATGTTCCTGTGCACTGCCATCTTACTCTCTACGAGGTTCAAATATCATGCTCTGAGTACAAATCGTGATGTCACCTACATGCTACATGACTTACCGAGGTGAGTGGATCTCATGGACACATCGCTTCTAAATTGTTGTAAACAACCCTAAAGATGCCCAAGTGTCAAGCGTTTGGGTGTAAAAATGAGCCTGATCATTGATTGTTTTACGTGACATGCTTTTGTTTGTTCTTATTCACTGAGAAAAGTTACCTTTCTAAACGGCAAGAATCATGTTGCTATGGCAATGGGCTTGTTTACTATTATCTGTGTCAGTACTGCGTATGCGTTATCTAGCCGAGTGAGATTTAAGCTTCATAAAAGTGAAGTCTGTAGATTCACGTGTTTTGTTCACAGTAAAAATCACATGGTTACAGAACATTTCTGATTAGATTTTTAGAATTAGAAGCCTTTATTTGTCACATATAGATTACAGCAAAGTGATGTTCTTTCTCTGTATTCAACACATCTGAAGTAGTGAAAACACCGAGAGAGAGACAGAGAGCAGTGGTGCCTGGGGATTTCTTTTAGAATTAGAAACCTTTATTTGATGACTCTGTGTAACAAAGGTAAACGGCGTTCTTGGGTGCTGTTAATATCACGGCTGGATATTCGGTTTCAGTGCAAATGGTTACATCCAGGTAAGCTTATTTTTAGCAATATCATAACTTTTAAAATGGATAAATTCTTGTTATAAAGTTTTATTTTTAATTTAAACATGCAGAGGGCACATCAGGGCACTTGCTATGATCAACAAATGGTGTTTATTTTTGGGTTTTGTTTGACTTCAAGTGAATGTATGAGAGTGTATGTGGTGAGCGATGGGGTTGGCAAAAGCATCAAAACTTCCCGGTTTACTAAAACTCTCTATACGCATGAACACCCTCAAGCCCAAACACTTGCCTTTGAACCAGAAAAAAAATATACTGACTGAAGAAGCAGATAACAAGATAGATTTTTTTCTCTGCTATCAAATGAAATATGTTGTAACATCAAACTAAGAGATAATTTAAAAGGATAATAATACTCATTAATTAACGTCATATTTATATATTTAATATTGTCCTCAAATGGCTTTTTTTTTTTGCATATATCCAGCCCAGAATTTAAATTTCAGTGTACATTGTCCAAATGAGATTAGATGTGTGTATTTAAACACACACACACACACACACACACACACACACACACACACACACACACACACACACACACACAAGTAATCAAGCCGGAATCAATCAGACAAGTATTCAATCACTCATCCTTAGTAACTGCCTGGTCAGTGTCCCTATGCTTGAAATTATGCTACTATTTTGTCTCATTCTCATCTCATTATCTGTAGCCACTTTATCCTGTTCTACAGGGTCGCAGGCAAGCTGGAGCCTATCCCAGCTGACTACGGGCGAAAAGCGGGGTACACCCTGGACAAGTTGCCAGGTCATCACAGGGCTGACACATAGACACAGGCAACCATTCACACTCACATTCACACCTACGGTCAATTTAGAGTCACCAGTTAACCTAACCTGCATGTCTTTGGACTGTGGGGGAAACCGGAGCACCCGGAGGAAACCCACGCGGACACGGGGAGAACATGCAAACTCCGCACAGAAAGGCCCTCGCCGGCCACAGGGCTCGATCCCGGACCTTCTTGCTGTGAGGCGACAGCGCTAACCACTACACCACTGTGCCACCCCCTACTATTTTGTATTTATTAGAAAACACTGCAATAATATTACAGCAAGCAGGAACATTCTTGAGCACATCCTTATTTGAGACCAATTATGATCTCGCGTGATGGAGCTGAGGTTGAGGAACTGTCAGAGCTGGTGGTAGAGCTCATATGATGACAGTCATGTCCATCACAGTGAAGGTCATACTCTTTTGACAGCACTCTTCTGAAGTGTGACATGTGAGTTCCTTCAACACCACAACTGTCACACTTGAGTCTGTCATATTAACGCAGAATGACCTGACATTTTCTGCCCTTTAAATGGTATGTTGTTCTGAACTATCTGAAGAGGAATGACGCATTGAAAGAAATCATAACACATGGTTCAAACTCTGCTAATAACACATGGATTGAACTCGGGGTTTGATGGAGATCTGTGCATCATTGACAGGATTACTGCTGCTGAAGTTTATACTCAAGAAAGCTAAGCAATTTCATTCTCGTATTCTAAGGTTCTAGTAACAAGTCCCTTCATACTGTACACATACAGCCAGTAGTTCCTGATCTGATCTGTTCAAAGTTTCATGGACTATGGGTTTGTACCTGATTGAGTTGGAGCTTCACACTCATCAGCCTCCGGGCAGTTGCACTTGATACTGACAGGTTGCTCTTCAGGTACTCGGAGAGTGTCTCATTATCTTTCAGCACACTACGCAAAGGAATTGGGCGAGCTGCACACACACACACACACACACACACACACACACACACACACACACACACACACACACACATAAAGGAAGTAGTGTGTATGACACAGAATGTTATCTCTTTATGAAAAGTGGTTTTAATTCAACAAATTCATCAGTCTTGATTCAGCGTGCTTTTTCTGCCTGTGCACAAACCAAATATAGTTTAAACACATCAGTTGCAATGTGACACTGAACTGAAATTGAAGCCAAAAGTAATCAACAACTTATTTTCACAGAGATTTCAGGCTTATAAGTGGTTGCTAATTACCAGCTAACTGAATCTGCCGCGTATGAACGTTATCAACCATGTGTGAAGCAACGTTAATATTCTCCTACCGCAGAGGCTGTCTTTTATTATCCTCTTATTGGTGTGCCTTCTAATAGAAAGCTGGAGGTGTGTATTAGATTTATGTTACGTTGCATGCTTGTGTGTATGTGTGTGGGTGTGTAGCATGTGGGAAGATGATAATATTCAGATGGTCATTGTGGGAGATGCTGAGACTTATTAAACACATGTTGGTCCTTAAAGAGTTGTTTGTCTGTCATGAAATACACAGATTCAACAACCCACAGCTATGTCTGAACAAACACACACACACAAAGGAAAAAAAAAACTTCTCCAACATTCCTACCCTTATCTGGCTTAAATAAATATCATTATCTGTTAATAGGGCTACATAGCACCTACATAAGTGCTTCATAGCAACATGACCTGACATAACCTGACATAGTTATTTGTCACATAAGATTGTGTTATGACACTCTTCAAGTCGACTTAGAACATAGCTCACTGTACTTCTGGTATATCAGAGTTAGAACGCACATACTATATGTCATAACAATGACATAGTGATGCTATAAGCATTCATCAAAAACTTGCCAAAGTATACTTTCAAGATTATATGCATCTGACCATGTAACTCCATGTTACCAAGTGAACTGTCAGGAAATTCTAATACAAGTCAGAATTTAACATACTGTAAAACTATCAGATATTTATACATGTTCATGTAAGTTTACAGTTTGTCAGTGCTTACTGGTATGTCAGTGCTGATTTAAGCATCATGAAGCCCTGATAATAAAATGTTAGCAACATGTATTTCCTCATGGGGGAAAAAAAAGTCCCCAAAATATCACATTAGTAATGCTCATTCAGTCGGTTAGTGTTTTATTTCTTACTCTTGATGACAATGTCTGTTGTTATAAGCCTTTAGGAATGTTTACTGTTGTTTATGTCATTTTGGCATGATGGGCTTATGTAGTTGCTGCGGTATGTACTGTAGTTCTATGAATATTGCACTATTACTGTCTTGTGCTATTTTTCCTCATGGAATAAGTTGGCATGGCACCTGTGGTGACATAATGTATAAATTGGCATAATACCTGACATAGATTATTGTTGATGTACGGTTGTGTTATGGCACTCTTTATGAAGTTGATTAAGAACGTCATAAAACTTACTCTACCACTGGTATGTCAGAGTCAGTTCAAGGTCAGAGAAAATAGACATTACTGTCATAAGAGTGCCTTGGCACTGCTATAAGCACTCATTAAAAAAAAAAATCATAGCAGGTTATTTCACCCTGTCAGCATGTGATTTTGCTAACCAAGAATTATACAAAATGAGCTGCCATGAAGTTATAACATCAGCCTTGCATCATCTTGACTTTATATGTGTGTGTGTGTACTGGAATTAGCATTTATCCATGCTTATGTCAGGTCTCATTATGGTCTTATGTAGGTGTTATGTAGCCTTATGAACAGAGATGAAAATGTCACAATGTTAATGCTTAATTAGACTATTACATGTTTTATTTCAAGCAATCTTTATGACACCCTGTGTCATGATTGGCTTATATAGATGTTATGTACTGTAGCTCTGTGAATATGGTCCTATTGCTGTACTATGTTGTGCTATTTTTCCTCATAGAGACAAATACCCACAGTATGTCATAATCCTCATTCTTATTTAGTCAGTTAGGCAGTTTCAAGCAGTCATTACAATGAAAAAATGTCTGTTGTTATAATCCTTTATAAATATTTATTTAGGTATAATCTTATTTAGGTGCATAACAACTACCAAGAAGTATACAAAATGAGCTGCGATGAAATTATAACGTCAGTCTTGCATCATCTTGACCTTTTTTAAATAATATATGTCTTGGAATTAGCATTTATCCATGCTTATGTCAGGTCTTATCCATGCTTATGTCTTGGTAGGTGTTATGCAACTCTGTGTATACATCCATATAACTGTCATTTGTTACTTTTCCTACAACCCCAAATCAGAAAAAGTTGGGATAGGATGGAAAATGCAAATAAAAAAAGGAAAGACCTGATTTCTAAATTTACTTTGACTTGTATTTCATTACAGACAGTATGAACCCAAGATATTTTATGTTTTGTCTGGTCAACTTCATTTCATTTGTTAATATACATCCGTTCCTGCATTTCAAGCCTGCAACACATTCAAAAAAAAAAAGTTGGGATGGGGCAATTTAGAGCTAGTATTGAGGTGAAACAATTAAATAATGGTGTGATTTGAAACAGGTGATGTCAACAGGTGATTGTAATCATGATTTGGTGCAAAATCAGTATCCAGGAAAGGCCTAGTCTTTGAGGAGCAAAAATAGGCTGAGGATCTCCAGTTTGTCAACAAATTCATGAGAAAATTATTGAAATGTTTAAAAACAATGTTACTCAAAGAAAGATAAGAAGGGATTTGTATATTTCACCCTCTATGGTGCATAATATCATTCAACAATTCAAGGAATCTGGAGGAATGTCAGTGTGTAAAGGGCAAGGGCCCAAGCCTAAGCTGAACACCCGTGATCCCTAATCCCTCAGACGGTACTGCATCAAGAACCATCATTCATCTATAGTTGATATAACCACATGGGCTTGGGATTACTTTAGGAAACTTTTATCAAACACTA
Source organism: Neoarius graeffei (assembly GCF_027579695.1). Lineage (NCBI taxonomy): Eukaryota > Metazoa > Chordata > Actinopteri > Siluriformes > Ariidae > Neoarius > Neoarius graeffei. Next base: position 54,920,343 of record NC_083571.1, read on the forward strand.
CAATACGGAGTTTCATTCCCCAAAGGCCAGTTAAAACTTTACTGTGCAAAAAAAGAAGCCTTATGTTCACTGTGTCCAGAAGTGCCATTGACTTCTCTGTGCTCGGAGACATCTGGGATGGACTATCACACAGTGGAAATGTGCTGTGGCCAGATGAATCAATATTCCAGGTCTTTTCTGTGAGAAATGGACACTGTGTGCTCTGGACCAAAAACGAAAAGGACCATCCAGATTGTTACCAGCAGCAAGTCCAAAAACCAGGGTCTGTCATGGTATGGGGTTGTGTCAGTGCCCTTGACAAAAGTAACTTACACTTCTGTGATGGAGCATTAATGCAGAAAATTACACTGAGATTTTGGAGCAGCATATGCTGCCTTCAAGACGACATCTTTTCCAGGGAAATTTCAACAAGAAAATGCAAAACCACATTCTGCACATAGTACAAAGGCATGGCTGTGGAAGAAGAGGGTGCCTGTCCCCTCTGTCCCAACAGAGAATGTGTGGAGAATTTTAAAATGCAAAATATGATAACGACAACCCTGTACTGTTACACACCTTCAGACCTGTTTGCAGGAAGAATGGGACAAAATAACACCTGAAACACTTCATTACTTGGTGTCGTCAGTCCATAAACATTTTTTAAGTGTTGTGAGAAGGAATGGCAACATTATAAAGTGATCAATGCTTTACTGTCCCAACTTTTTGAAAAGTGTTGCAAGAATCAAAATTGATATGTGTTTATTAAAAAAACTATAAATTTAATGAGGTAAAACATCAAATAACATGCTGTTGTCCTGTTTTGAGTGCAATACAGGTCAAAGATTATTTACAAATCATTGTTTTCAGTTTTAATTTCAATTTCACCAGACCATCCCAACTTTTTATGATAATTTTTTTCCGAAAATCTCTATTTTCATTTCGTCAACTAGCTGTCTAGTCAAGCTTCGTCCACTTCTATTATGCATTACTTAAACTAGGCTGAACGTGTATCTTGTTCATATTGGCAGATAAAAGTATTTCAGTGCCGAGAATGAAAATGCGGCTCTGAAATGTCACCTGGCTGAAGTGCAAACACGTGGTGCAGCAGTAATTAGAGAAAGAGCAGATGGGGAAGCATCTATTGGAAATGGTGGTGAAGTAATTAGTGTTTGCATTATGGATGATAATATCAGAGGCTCCAGTTTCATTTGATTTCTATCAGCTCAAATAAGAATGAACTCTTTCTCTCTCTCACTCACACACACACACAGTGGCCTCAATCTGAACTCTGTTTGAAGCAAGATTAATGCCATCACCTTGTGCTTTCATCATCTGCAGAAACTCCTGCAGCATCACCATCCTCTCCTTCTATTGATTGGTCACATCCCAACCACTCTGTGCTTCCACTGGCCAAACCCGTTTGCTCACCCACCTGCCCACTCTCACCCTGTCTCTGACACTGTCACTCGTTAATTATGCGTCCTCAGATCTCCTGATGAATTTAATCTTGTAAATTACCTGCCTGTGATCTCCAAAATGCAAATGTGCCTCGAGTGCTTACCTGACGGCCAACAATACAGCCCTCTTCCGCCCATCTGCAAATGAGGTCACTGAGAAATTTGAATATCATTAGACAGAATTAGCCTAACGAACACGATACAACAGGAGGATAAACTGCCTGCCACTCCAGATTAGAAAATCAGCATCATAAATTAGCTTGCATGTGTATGTGTGTGAATGTGTGTGCAGTGCTAGAATCATTAGGGTCCTGGTAATGACATTAACTTGTGCCTTGCATAAGTATTCACCTAACTTGAACTTTTACACATGCTACTACTGCGTTCTTTAACAAACTATATGGCCTTCCAGGAACATTTAGATTTTTATATATACAATACTCCATAGACTGTATATTGTATTCTATATTTAGTGCTGGTCCATGATTTTCTTCCTAATTTACATTTGCCCAGTTCCCACCCACCAGTTAGGTTAGTTAGGTCTCCCCATCATACAACAACTACCAACCAAGGAGGGCGAAGACTATCACATGCTTCCTCCAAGACACATGAAGCCATCTAACCACATCTTTTTTTATAACACAGAGAGAAAAGTGCTATCCACCCCCTTCTGCATGTATAAATTCACAGACAGAGTTGTGGTTGAGAGTTGCATATTAGTACCCCATCTCTCCCTCCCAGAGAGCATAACCAATATTACAGTACGTACTTAGACTCTCAGCCATGGATAGCTTTAGAATTGTCAGAATTCAAACTCACGATCGCTGGACGATTTCTGCTGGCTGACTCAGAAGGAACATCTGAATTTATATTGAGGTCACGTGACACAAATGTGGACTTCATTCAACTTCTGACGGCAAGTTAGGTTTCAGAACAATGGATGTGAATACTTATGTTTGTGATTTTTATTTGAATAAAGAATTTTACTAACCATATAGTTTTTCCCCCTAATTCAATATTATTTATCATTATACATACGGGCCACTTTTTCTCATCTCATTATCTCTAGCTGCTTTATCCTGTTCTACAGGGTCGCAGCAAGCTGGAGCCTATCCCAGTTGACTATGGGCGAAAGGCGGGGTACACCCTGGACAAGTCGCCAGGTCATCACAGGGCTGACACATAGACACAGACAACCATTCACACTCACATTCACACCTACAGTCAATTTAGAGTCACCAGTTAACCTAACCTGCATGTCTTTGGACTGTGGGGGAAACCGGAGCACCCGGGGGAAACCCACGCGGACACGGGGAGAACATGCAAACTCCACACAGAAAGGCCCTCACCGGCCCCGGGGCTCGAACCTGGACCTTCTTGCTGTGAGGCGACAGCGCTAACCACTACACCACCGTGCTGCCGCCACTTTTTCTATCGAATAAAAACATGTATTCTATTCCCGTCTAGTGCATTTATTGATGGCATGCAAAATTGTTATCATATCGCTTATCCTCCATGTATTACGCCACTCTCCCCAATGGAGAATGAGCATGCAATATTATTATAATATTGCATGTTGTCAAGACAACACGACATCACACAATGGAGCTCATGCAAAGATCCAACGACAACTTTTCTGCTGCGCATGCATGCAATCATTTCTTTGTCAGCCGGGAGAGAGAGAAGATGAGGCTAAACCAGTGCTAAATTTAAGCACTAAATAAATAAACTGAAAATTGAAACTAAAGACGCATTGAACATCCGAAAGGCTATCAAAACTTCATTATGTATTCTTCACGTATACTTACAAGAGAAAAACATACCAACAGACATCAAAAAACTGGAAAAGAGACACATCGGAGATGTAAAACTTCCGCGGTAGTGAGTGACTGTGACAATTTGTAAACAAACATGGCCGTGAAGTTTGCTTCATTAAAAGCAGAAGATTTAAAGTAGAAGATTAAAAGTGGAAGATATACAGTATTTTGAAAGAGAAAGACAAGCTGAACACCCAAAAGGCTACCAAAACGTCCCTGGATATTCTTCACGCATTTAATCTTCCACATTAAATATATGGAAAAACTGGAAAAGAAACACATCGAAGATGTAAAACTTCTGCACTAGCGAGTGACTGACAGTTTGTACACAAAAATGGCTGCGAGGTTTGTTTCATTAAAAGCAGAAGATTTAAAGAGAAAGACGTGCTGAACACCCAAAAGGCTGCCAAAACTTCATTGGATATTCTTCACACATATTTACAAGAGAAAAACATACCGACGGACATGGAAAAACTGGAAAAGAGAACTATAACGGAAATATAAAGTTCTATTTGGAGGTGAGGAAAAGTGACGGAGACTTTTACAAGAGGACTTCACTCGTGGACTTCACTCAGCAAAGCCCTTTTGTTTTGAACAACTGCAATGTAACAATTAACTCTGACCAAAAGTAACTGTGAACTTGAACTCTCAACCTGTATAGAGCTTGTATATAAGTTGGGTTGTTGTTCAGGCTTTTTGGACTTGTGCCATTTTTATTGTTAAAACTTTGACTTTGTACATTGGATTGACAGAACACTGAATTACATTTGATCAGAATCAGCATTCAATATTGGTAAGCCCCCCCCCCCCCCCAACTTTTTGTAAAATCTATAATTGTTTCATCGAATGTATAATAATAATAATAATAATAATAATAATAATAATATTGGCTGGCTTTTTTTCGTGGTATATCAGATATATTCCATTCAGCTACTCGTCTTCAACTTGTTCAGTTTCATGCTAGCTGAATGGAATATATCTGATATACCATGAAAAAAGCCAGCCAATATTATTTAAATATTATATTATATTAATATTCTCTGTAGATTCATGGCATAAGTCAATTTCAGTTCCAGGTTTTAGCACTACAAAATGTGTAAAAGTTCAACAGGGGTGAATATTTATGCAAATCACTGTGTGACTTGTGAACACAAGAAAGCAACCAAACTTTATGCAATCTGAGAAGAAACCCTTCCCCAATTGACCCAGATGGATGCAAGTGCAGGTTTTCTGGTTTTATTAAAACCAGTGTTGCAAACAAGTGAAAGGTCTAGGAAAACGTGAGGAAGACTAATGGTCAGGCAATCAGCAAATATGAGAGAAAACTAAATCAGTAAATAACCCAAGCAAGACAAAATCAGTAAACATGAAGGCCTCTATGTTCAAACACAAATCCAAACAGAGAAAGAACAAAGGGTTGCAGTCATTACAGACACAACAATGGAGTGAGAGTTTGTAAAACAACTATGAAAGTCAGGGTTATTTGTGTAGCGGCCTGGAAAAACCCTTCATAAGGTCAAATTTTGACATTTTCTATTATATATCATTCTGAAAATTAACTAATCTATAATAGGATTGTGTATAAATTATGGCCAACTCCAAAAAAGTGAAAAATTGAGAAAATTATATTTAAAGATTTTATTTCAAATACAATGAAAGACACCCTGCCTACCTCTACATTTAAACCCTAATATACACATAGACAAACACGATAACTGCTAAACAACATTACTGTATACACTCACTAGCCACTTTATTAGGAACACCCATCCACCTGCTGTTTTCTGCAGTTCTCTAATCAGCCGATCCCCTGACAGCAGCACAATGCATCAAATCATGCAGATACAAATCAAGAGCTTCAGTTAATGTTCACTTCAAACATCAGAATGGGAAACATCCCTTACAGAAAAACCACATGAACTTCACATGTGATTTCTCACATGTGAAATATGTGGAAAATGTGTTTTGCACATGGGAAACGTTATTTGCACATGGGAAATGTGGTTTTGGCCCAATTTTATGTGAATCACATGTGGGAATCTTTTACACATGTGGTAACATGTTTTCCACATGTGCTCTACATGGTAGCATGTTACAAAATCTGATGCCATGTATTCCACACGTTACCACATGTGGTAACGTGATCACATGTGAAATACATGGGAAATTCATGTGTTTTTTCTGTAAGGGATTGTGATCTCAAAGTGGGACTTTAATTGTAGCATGGATGTCGGTGCCAGATGGACTGGTTTGGGTATTTCAGAAACTGCTGATCTCCTGGGGTTGTCTCACACAACAGTCTCTAGAGTTTACACAGAATGGTGTGAAAAAAAACATTGAGTGAGCGACAGTTCTGTGGGTGCAAACAAACGCCTTGTTGATAAGAGAGGTCAGAGGAAACTGGCCAGATTGGTTCGAGCTGCCAGGAAGGATATACTAACTCATATAATCAATCTTTACAACCATGGTGAGCAGAAAAGCATCTCAGCATGCAACAACAGAAGACCATATTGGGTTCCACTCCTGCAGCCAAGAACAGGATTCTTAGCATCACCAAGAAGTTCTTATTAAAATGGCAGGTGAGTGCATGTTTACAATAGGTAATGAGTTTTTAGTTGTACTTTGATTATCAGCCTCATCCAGATGAAGCTCTGTCTCAGCGCCTTAAGAAAACTCACTTGCAGCATTTAAACATGAGTCTCATCATCGCCCCTTCACTCCAAAGATCTTGGCAAACATCAATGTCAAATAAATGGATCTTGACAGAAATTTTCACCATATCAACAATCACACATAGGGAGCATCCACCATACATCTATAATAAGAACCCTGTGTATGTTATTATGATAGAAATGATAATATATTACAACAAAATCAGTGCAATAGTAGCCAGAACTACTCCCAAAACTACTGTTGGAGGAATATTAATTACCTGTTGACCAATTAGATCCGAGAATACAACAGCTTACTCAACAATCCAACAGTTGTTACTCATACACTCATTAGTCAGTGATTGATGTAAGGCCTTGGTCATTGTCAAGGCTAATAAGTCACGCCAGAAATAACAAAGCAAAATGGATTTTAGTGGAAACTTTGTCCATGTCTGATAAAACCCTTCGGCTAAAACGATTCACCCTTTCATCTTCTTACATGGGTAAAATCCATGAAATGAAGACCTTTGATATTTAATTCAGGGAAAGAAAGTGTTAGTAGTAGCGGGCATGAATTAACTGAATATTCCGGTATAGCGAGATATAAAACTGTGTTGGCTTTCCATTTATTTATTTTTATTTTTTTTACCTTTGTCTGTATTGAAATTCTCAAGGATAGACGTCCATTTGTTCATATCATCAGAGAGAAGTTTGATGCTAGACAGCAGGGACGAGTCCATGAAGAGAGTCTGAACCTCTATTAATGCTTTTGCAATGCTGTTGATGAGAGAAAAAGGGCATAAATGTATTACACAGTAAAGAATAGTTAAAAAAACAGCAAATGCAATGCCCACTTGGTTATGTTATTGAATATGCATTTGAAAAAAGTTAGCAAGAAAAGAAGAAGTGCAAGAGCATAAGATAACCTAATAACCAGTGAATCCTTATGACTTCCCACCCATTACATTACATTACAGGCATTTAGCAGATCTTCTTATCCAGAGCGATGTATAACGTACCCAGAGCAGTCTGGGGAGCAGTCTGGGGAGCAGTTGGAGGTTAGGTGCCTTGCTCAAGCACACTTCAGCCTTTCCTGCAGGTCCAGGCAATCAAACCAGCAACCTTTTGATCCCAAAGCCACTTCTCTAACCTTGAGGCCATGGCTTCCCCACATATAAATGGCCCCCTATATAAATTTTCCCTATATAAATAGCGACCCCTCCATATAAATCCTAGTGATGAATGATGGGTAACTTTCTTATTTAAAGAAATAATAAAACACATACACAAAAAATCTACTGCACATTGAATTGTTATACGTCAAAGAGGGAAAGATCATGCATGAGTTCTTTATACAGTAGTTATACATTGAATGATGTTGAATTAATTACTTTCCCACAACTGCAGGCATCCTGCGCTCACCACGTCAAATGAGACGACTGGGATTGTGTGTCTCACAGCAGCTTATTAAATTCAGGAATTCTTAATCAATAGTGCTGCTTTGATTTAAAGCACACAGGGGCCCCAAACCCCATATCCCATTAATACAGTGTTGTGTTTGCTCTCAAATTGCTGGGTTTGTCAGGTTAGTCTGGTTCATATATTGTTTTCAAATAATATTTGAGAATAAATCCAATTTTATGCCAAAGGCATTGCAAAATGGAGCGTTAATTCATGTGTTTTAATGTGCTGGTTTAAATATAAATATAATGTAAATATAACATGCAAATATGTGTAAATATATGGGGTGGCACAGTGGTGAAGTGCAAATATGTGTAAATATATGGGGTGGTATGATGGTGCAGTGGTTATCACTGTCACCTCACAGCAAGAGGGTTCTGAGTTCAAACCTCATAATCCACTGGGACCTTTCTGTGTGGAGTTTGCCTGTTCTCCCCATGCCTCTGGGTGCTCCAGTTTCCTCCCACAGTCCAAAGAAATGCAGAATTAGGTCAATTGGCTACTCTACATTGCTCATAAGTGTGAATGTGAGAGTGATGGTTGTTTGTTTCTCTGTGTTAGGGGTGTGATAGATTGGCGACCTGCCCAGGGTGAACCCCGCCTCTTGCTCAAAGTCAGCTGGGATTGGCTCCAGCTTCCCCCATGACCATGATAGATAATATACATGCACCGTATTGGTATATGATTACATAAAATTTGCTAATCCGAAAGATTTTCCACTTTGCTTCTTCCGTGAAGTTTGATTTGTAACTTACACTTTTAGATGCTGTAGTAGGCTGTAGACATAAATATCACTCATGTACTGTCTAGATTTTGTAGATTGTGGGCGTACACTACAAAACATTGTATTATTGTTGTAGAATATCTGGTCTAAATGGAATATTGTATTTTGTACTGAATTTAGCTAGAATCCATGGCCATGCTGCGCAAAAATACACTTTTTTTTTGAGTCAACACTGAGCAAATGGATATAAAGTATGATATAAAAATGATATAAAGTACATTGTGATTATCACCCTTTGTCTTCAACTATTATTGAAATTTCTTTAAATAGAAGAACCCTGGTGTTTGATTTTCTGATTCAATACAACATTTTCAGTATTAAGGCTATGGAAGGTTCATGGTAGGTCAGAAAGATTGGACTTTTCATCAGATGATGAACTGAGGACCCCCTTTTTTTTTAAACAGCAGAAAGAGCAAAGTAAACTGACATGGAGTCGTTGAAGTTGTTGACCTGGCCAGGGGTTTCTCCAGGTGTTAGCTCACTGATACATGGATTCTGGATGTTGCAGACTATGCCCTGTAACCATGGCAACACCCCAGCTGAGGGCATCGGCTTGTTGAGGTAGTGGCCTGCATGAGGAGAGATGTGGATTAGGAGAATATGTCTAGCCTATTACTGTATCATGCAATAAAATGGGTTTGTAAAGATAACAAATTAATTTGACTCTGGTGTCTGTGTTTTGGACATACTGGACATCAGGCTTTATTAAAAAAAAAAAAGAATGGTTAAAAGTTGAGCAGCACTTACACTGGCCTTTGTGGACAGGGTGATTGGTGGATCTCACCCACACCAGAATGAAAAACAGGAACAGAGGCCATATTAGCTCAATTACCAACCGCAACTGTCAGAGAAAAAGAGAGAGGAACAGCAACGTTTTAATCTTTGCAAGCAGTCTCCAATAACACGTTGTTCCTTCAAAAATGGCTTGGAGTGCTACAAAATTGCTGCAGTTTTATGTAGAGGGTGTCATCATAGTACACTCTGTCTTTGCTGCTTCAATAACAGCACTACTTCTCTACTTTTACACCTGTTTCAAGTACATTTCTAACTCTTATTTTTAAATACCAAGTGCCATTTTACCAATTAACTAGTGAGGACACACCAAAGAGGAAAGGAAAAGAAACTGAGAAATGCTCACTTGCTTGCTAAATGGAACATCATTTCCATTTCAGTGTGATGTACACAAAACAGGATACTCCATTTGTTTGAGATACTGAAATAGTTTTGGGTCCAATCTTATGGAAAACTGGTAAAACATTGCTTAAGGATGATTTCATAAACATGCATGACTCCTGTACATGGGCTTTTCATGAGAGCTCACATTGTTGAACCAAGAGGACAGCGTTAATATGCATTTTTTAAATTACTGAGTCTAGAAATTTCTGGTATTTGTACTGGAGAGATGAGGACCATCCATTTTCCCCTTTAATTTTCTCACACTTATTGTTTTGATGATGGTAATAGAGAACGCAATCTAACACGTTGCTCCAAAATCTCCCATAGGGATTCAGTTGTGTTAAGATCAGGTGACTTTGAAGATCATAGCTGATGATTTGCATCATTTTCAAGCTCATCAGACCTTTCAGTGAACCCTCATGCATTGTGGTGTAGGCTGAGGTCATCCTCTCCTGGAAGAGAGTACAGTCAATAGTCAGAACTATTGATTTGCAGTGGACACAAACTACAGGATAACGGAGCTTTTTGTTTTGTTTTGTTTTCATTTTGCTATTTATAAAGAAAACAGAAAAAAAACACGTTCATACGGTTGCGCTTGAAAGTTTGTGAACCCTTAAAAATTTTCTAGATTTCTGCAGAAATATGACCTAAAACATCATCAGATTTTCACACAAGTCCTAAAAGTAGATAAAGAGAACCCAGTTAAACAAATGAGACAAAAATATTATACTTGATCATTTATTTATTGAGGAAAATGATCCAATATTACATATTTGTGAGTGGCAAAAGTATGTGAACCTTTGCTTTCAGTATCTGGTGCGACCCCCTTGTGCAGCAATAACTGCAATTAAATGTTTGCGGTAACTGTTGATCAGTCCTGCACGCTGGCTTAGAGGAACGTTAGCCCATTCCTCCGTACAGAACAGCTTCAACCCTGGGATGTTGGTGGGTTTCCTCACATGAACTGCTCACTTCAGGTCCTTCCACAACATTTCGATTGGATTAAGGTCAGGACTTTGACTTGGCCATTCCAAAACATTAACTTTATTCTTCTTTAACCATTCTTGTGTGCTTAGGGTCGTTGTCTTGCTGCATGACCCACCTTCTCTTGAGATTCAGTTCATGGACAGATGTCCTGACATTTTCCTTTAGAATTCACTGGTATCATTCAGAATTCATTGTTCCATCAATGATGGCAAGCCGTCCTGGCCCAGGTGCAGCAAAACAGGCCCAAACCATGATACTACCACCACCATGTTTCACAGATGGGATAAGGTTCTTATGCTGGAATGCAGTTTTTTCCTTTCTCCAAACATAACGCTTCTTGCAGCAATGTTCTTTTTGGAGAGCAGTGGCTTTCTCCTTGCAACCCTGCCATGCACACCATTGTTGTTCAGTGTTCTGATGGTGGACTTGTGAACATTAACATTAGCCAATGTGAGAGAGGCCTTCAGTCACTTAGAAGTTACCCTGGGGTATTTTGTAACCTCGCCAACTATTACACGCCTTGCTCTTGGAGTGATCTTTGTTGGTTGACCACTCCTGAGGGTAACAATGGTCTTGAATTTCTTCCATTTGTACACAATCTGTCTGACTGTGGATTGGTGGAGTCCAAACTCTTTAGAGATGGTTTTGTAACCTTTTCCAGCCTAATGAGCATCAACAACGCTTTTTCTGAGGTCCTCAGAAATCTCCTTTGTTCGTGCCATGATGCACTTCCACAAACATGTGCTGTGAAGATCAGACTTTGATAGATCCCTGCTCTTTAAATAAAACAGGGTGCCCACTCACACCTGATTGTCATCCCATTGATTGAAAACACCTGACTCTAATTTCACCTTCAAATTAACTGCTAATCCTAGAGGTTCACATACTTTTGCCACTCACAGATATGTAATATTGGATCATTTTCCTCAATAAATACATGACCAAGTACAATATTTTTGTCTCACTTGTTTAACTGGGTTCTCTTTATCTACTTTTAGGACTTGTGTGAAAATCTGATGTTGTTTTAGGTCATATTTATGCAGAAATATAGAAAATTCTAAAGGGTTCACAAACTTTCAAGCACCACTGTATTTAAGATCACAAGTTCTATTCACGGTCGGGTCATATCAAAGCCCATCATAAAAATCGTACCTACTGCTATCTGGTGAGGCACGCTGCAATACAGAGGCAAGTAAGGAGTCAAACTCTAGTGGCTACCAGAGGACTGGTACTGCTCTCCTGTAACCATAGCTATGTAATAGAGACTGAAGGCTATCGAAACAGAAATCGGTGCCGCCCAGTGTGCCTTAAGGGCCTGGTTAGTACTAGGATGGGAGACTGCCTGGGAAGACCAGGTCCTGGCACAGGAGGGACATTGACTTTAAATTATTTAATGTTGCAGAACATCCATGAAACAAATTAATTCTGGTTATGATGATGCTGCTGCTGATGATGATGATGATTACTAGTAGTAGTAGTAGTAGTAGCAGCTGTAGCAGCAGTGCTGTTGTAGTTAATAATAATTGGAAGAAGAAGAAGAAGAAGATACAATTTTTCTGCAGCATTGCAATGGATCACTGAATTCTTTCACAAAATTCACATATTTTTTTTAAATTGTGTGTAAATTCTAGCAACAGCACAAAAATGTGCCCATATAAAACTGTCCAATGTAATAGAGTTTTGCTTTTCTAGTTGAGACAGACCAGAACCTTTACACCTCTAAATGCTCTTCATGAGTGTGATTAAACTGCTACACGGGACCTTCCACCTCTAAAACGTTCCTTACAGAGTTGCATTTCAACTGCAGGGTTAATTGCTAAACAAGATGTAAATGCTCAGTGAATACCCAACAATTCGTCTCTGCTGCAGTTGACCTCCTGACTGCCCAACAAGATATATTATTTATGTTGGAAGGATACAGTGTGTGAATAAACAGAATGTGGGATATCATCTTAAACGTTACGGGTCCTTAAAGTCTTTGTGATGAAACTATGTACTTTATTTGCAAGTCTACTTTCTGCATTATGAATCAGTGCAACTGAATACTTTCAAAGGTTTTAAAGGTTTTAAAGCTGTATCAAAGTCTGAAACATGTGGGAGGACTAAAAGAGCAGCAAATTCAAAAGTGTTGAGTTTGACTTTGAGCTGAAAGTCCACAAAAATGAAGAGTCCAAAAGTCATAGCACATTAGCAAGAACTGAATTTACTCTATAATTTACAACAACAACAACAACAACAAAATGCTATATTTTTGAGAAAAATTAGAAAAATATAAGAGAAAAAAGATGTTGGTAAGGGAATGACTATTTATTGTTTCTGTACAGTATGTTGTTTTGCTGCACAACATTAAACATAACTGTAAACACATCAAAATGATGTCAGTTTTTAATAAATGCAAAATTTCATCAAATTTCTGTTGCATAAGCATGATAAAATGCATCTTGACTTGCAGTTATAGGAAAATAATCAATTTTGGGATCGTGAGAGTAACTCCATCACAGATTGTCCCAAATACACGACTCCATTGTTGATTATTGTCCTGGAATGGCATGCTCCATTATGTTTTATGAATAAATTAATGCATTCAAACCCAACACAACTAACAGATTTGGAACACGGCATGATTTGCTATGTCTTAGAAATTTGGGAGCTGATTCATCATGCATTAATAACATTTAAATCAGCAGCACAAATGATTCAACCTAAACATTTTTCTTTTGCTCAGTCCCTGCTTGCGTAAAGTCTTGTACAAGCTTAAGACTTGAACATTCCTGCACACTAGCAGGATCTTTAAACGGATGCTGTTGGGATTGTTGACAAAATGGCAGATTTAATAGGATGAAAGGGGCAACAATTCTTCCAAATCGCATAAAGCTCGATTTCGAAGGCTCACTCGGGAGTAGCTAATGGAGTTGTAAGCTGCAAGTTCCTTCATCCTCTCACTGGTGGTGTTTTGTCATCTGCTTGTGAAAGCTTCCTTTCATCCCTCCTGTCTTCTATTCTCCTCCCTAATCCCTTCACCTCTCCACCTGCATGGCTATTCTCTGGAAATTTCTCAATAAAGTGGCAGGGGGATAAAGGAGGAAGACTCATAGAAGAGAAAAATGAGACATGAAAAACTAGAACGCAATCATTTACTGAGGAGAAAGACCCTGTTAATGTAATGGTTGAGTTAAATAACACATAATAGCACATGATTTGCTGTGTAGTGGCCAAATGTGACAAATAAAATGAAAACCAAGCAGTAATCCAGACATCTACTTTGAGATTTTTAAGGTAGATGAAGCTCATTCTGTCTCTTTTTAGCTTCTTTAGAAGTCTGGGAAAGTCTGGTGAAGAAACACTAAGTACTAGGTTCATCATAAATAAAATAAATTCTAAAAATTAAATAAACACCTTGGAGATGCTTAGAGACATCCATCCATCCATTATCTGTAGCTGCTTATCATGTTCTACAGGGTCGCAGGTAAGCTGGAGCCTATCCCAGCCGACTGCTTAACTCTGACAAGACTGAAGTACTTGTACTAGGACCACATGCAGCTAGAAGTAAGTTTTCTGATTACACAGTAACTCTGGATGGCCTTTCTGTTTCTTCACGTGCAGCAGTAAAAGACCTCGGAGTGATTATTGATCCTAGTCTTTCATTCAAAACTCACATTGATAACATTACCCGGATAGCTTTCTTTCATCTCAGAAATATTGCTAAGATAAGAAATTTAATGTCACTACATGACGCGGAAAAACTAGTTCATGCTTTCGTTACCTCCAGGTTGGATTATTGTAATGTTTTACTGTCTGGATGTTCCAATAAGTGCATAAACAAGCTCCAGTTAGTTCAAAATGCAGCAGCAAGAGTCCTTACTAGATCTAGAAAATATGACCACATCACCTCTGTCTTATCCACACTGCACTGGCTCCCAATCAAATTTCGTATTGATTATAAAGTACTATTTTTGACCTTTAAAGCACTGAATGGTCTCGCACCACAGTACCTGAGTGAACTTCTGCTCCTCTATGACCCACCACCCCTACTTAGATCAAAAGGTGCAGGCTATCTGCTGGTACCTCGTATAGTGAAGGCTACATCAGGGGGCAGAGCCTTTTCTTACAAAGCCCCACAGTTATGGAACAGTCTTCCAAGTAGTGTCTGGGAATCAGGCACAGTCTCAGTTATTAAGTCTAGGCTGAAAACATCTGTTTAGTCAAGCCTTTTGTTAATGGTGTTTATGAGGTAAAGGTGTAGATCTGGAGGGTCCTCAGACATAGAGTGTTTTGGTAAACTGGGATGTATGGATGCTGTCAGTCCCCACTCGCTTGCTCACTCGAGTTTGTTGACAGTGTAGTGGCTGCTGCTTTATGTCCCGGGGCTCCCTCATGCCTGTTACCTTCTGGCTCTCCCCTTTTAGTTATGCTGTCATAGTTAGTTGCCGGAGTCCCTGCTTGTACTCAGTGCAATATGTATACTGTTCCTACTTATTCAGGTGGCATTGGGCATACCTAACAACCTGTGTTTTCTCTCTCTTCTCTCCCCCCCCCCCCAAAATCTGTCCCTCTGAGTTACATGTCGGTCCTGGGATCGAGATGCTAGCCTCTTCTGCTCCTCGGACCTGCCTGATCCATCCTGGTGCCCTGTGTCTGGATGGAGTCTCATCGCATCGCTCCTGTGGAGGGCGGCCCCATGTGGACAGTTGGGGGTCATGCCTGGAGGACGCTCTGGACTCTTGCAGTGGTGCTTTTGTGGCTGGGGACTGCAGCTGACTTGCTGACTTTAGGACTGCAGTTGACTTACTGACTTTAGGACTGCAGTTGACTTGCTGACTTTGGGACTGCGGTTGTCGTGAACAGTTTTGCGCTCGGGTTTCTGTCAGTGGGGGGTTTATAGCATCAACAAAGCTGACTTTGTTCGGACTGTTAATGTTATAGTCATGTTGTCTGTTGTTGCCCGGATGGGGATGGGTTCCCTTTCGAGTCTGGTTCCTCTCAAGGTTTCTTCCTCATGTCATCTGAGGGAGATTTTCCTTGCCACCGTCACCACAGGCGTGCTCGTTGGGGATAGATTAGGGATAAAATTAGCTCATATTTTAAGTTGTTCAAATTCTGTAAAGCTGCTTTGCGACAATGTTTATTGTTAAAAGCGCTATACAAATAAACTTGGCTGGGTACACCCTGGACAAGTCACCAGGTTATCACAGGGCTGATACAGAGACAAACAACCACTCACAGTCAATTTAGAGCCACCAATTAGCCTAACCTGCATGTCTTTGGAAGAAACCAGAACACCCAGAGGAAACCCACACAGACACAGGGAGAACATGCAAACTCCAAACAGAAAGGCCCTCGCCACCTGCTGGGCTTGAACCCAGGACCTTCTTGCTGTAAGGTGACAGTGCTAACCACTACACCACCGTGCCGCCCATGCTTAGGGACAATTCAAACTAATATCATTTATATTAAATTGATTTTAACTTCAAATATTTGTACTTAGACATTAATACTTACAGTACCAGTCAAAAGTTTGGACACACCTTCTAATTCAATGTTTTTTTCTTCATTTTTATTAATTAAAAGTCACTTCATGTCTTAAAGTAATGATGGATGTCATTTCTCTTTTGTATTTTTATTATTTACTATTTACTTTTTTGATCTCAAATGCATTAAGAAGGAAATAAATGAATCTACTAATTAACTTTTGACGAGGCACATCTGTTAATTGAAAAGCATCCCAGGTGACGACCTCATGAAGCTAGCTAAGATAATGCCAATAGTGTGCAAAGCGTCATCAAGGTAAACGCTGGATACTTTGAAGGATCTAAAATAGGAAACATTTTCTAACATGTTTTTGTTTACTACATGATTCCACACATGTTCTATATTTTATTTCATAGTTTTGATGTCTTCAGTATTGTTCAACAATGTAGAAAATAGTCAAAATACAGCAAAACCTCTCTATGATTAGGTAGAATAAAACACTTTGGGGCTTATAGGAAAACCAGAACAGTGTCCTGTGATTCATCCTGACACCACACTGATTATTGAGTTGATTATTAGCTTATCCAGCCAGTAAGCGATGAGCTTATGCCATCATGTGTTTTCCATCGTCCGTCCGGCATCATCCACATTTCACAAAAATCGCTTCTTCTCCTTCAATTCTCCACTGATTTTTATTCCTTTTGGCAGGAAGGTAGGTCTGCCTGGGGTGCATATAACTTCTACCCAAATTTGCATAATTACAATTAATAATGAAAATATGGAGTAATCAAGCCCTAACAAGCAGTTTCCACACAAATTGCTTCTTCTCCTTCAATTCTTCACCAATTTTGATTCTTTCTGGCATGAAGGTAGGGGTACCTAGGGTGCATATAACTTCTACCCAAATTTGCTTAATTACAATTATTAATGAAGTTATGGACTAATTAAGGCAGCACGGTAGTGTAGTGGTTAGTGCTGTCGCCTCACAGCAAGAAGGTACTGGGTTGGAGCTCAGCGGCCAACAAGGACCTTTCTGTGTGGAGTTTGCATGTTCTCCCCGTGTCTGTGTGGGTTTCCTCCGGGTGCTCCGGTTTCCCCCACAGTCCAAAGACATGCAGGTTAGGCTAATTGATGGCTCTAAATCTACCATAGATGTGAATGTAAGTGTGAATGGTTGTTTGTCTCTGTGTCAGCCCTGTGATGACCTGGCGACTTGTCCAGGGTGTACCCCGCCTTTCGCCCATAGTCAGCTGGGATAGACTCCAGCTTGCCCGTGACCCTGCACAGGATAAGCAGCTACAGATACTGGATAGATGGATCGACTAATTAAACCTTAATGAGCAGTTCAACTAAAATTGCTTCTTCTCAGTCAATTCCTCATCATTTTGGATTCTTTCTGCTAAATAGGTTGGTATTTCTAGGGTGTATATAGCTTCTATATATAGCTTGTATATTGTGTATATAGCTTGCAACATTTATTGCACAAGGTGCAATAATAATCACAAGGTGGCCCACTTTAGATCGTTCCTTCTGGACTAGACAGGGCCAGAGTGAGCTACACCGTCATTACCGGTCTCATTTCCCTATAGCAGCACATCTGGATGTGATTTTTATCCCCTCTTGTAACAGATCAATTTGTCAATGCTAACATGTTTTTTTTCAAAGTCTTTATTTAACCACTAAGCCCCTTGAGATTAAAATTTCTTTTTTGAGGGTGACCTGGATATCTCACTATATACAGTAGTTACATCAAATGTAAGGGAACCTATGAGAAACAAGATAATTCCTGTTATCAGTCAAGTTCTAACAGCCATAAACGTCATTCCCTCATTCCAAAGCCTTTACTATGGTGGAAATCTTACTGACTGTTACAAAGCAATGACACTGGTGAAGCCTTCAGTCAACATTTCGTTCAAGTAAACTTCACCATGTTAAGAATTATATGTTTTTAATGTGTTGTTAATTACCGGATCATTTGTTATAAATGTAATTATTTGTTTATTAACCATAGATTATGTGATGCGTCCACAAAGCAACTCCCATTGGATGAGCTGTAACTATAGAAAAAATAACCTGTTAGAATGAATAGCCTATTAGAATTAGCCTGGAGTCTGAATTACAGCTGGCACTGTTGTCTGAGCTGCTGTGATAGAAAATTAATCAACACCTTCAAACCAATCAAAATCAAGAATTCAACAGCTTTGTGGTAGAAAGGAAAATAATGAAGTTTCTATTGTGCTTCTCCCTCCATGAAATATGAAATGGTCTTGTTTACATCGATACAGTTGCACAATTTATTTTTAACATCCTCATACAATTGTCTGTGGTCATATCTATGATGCACTGTAGAGCCATGCATCTAAAAATATGTATAAGATCTTAATATTCTTTTTTTTTTGCAAGTGTTACTGCATGGAGCACAGACTTAACAGACACATAATACACACTCAAACTCACTGGCCACTTTAATAGGAATTAGTTGTTGATTCTAAGATTCCTGTTCTTGGCTGGCAGGAGTGGAACCAAATGTGGTCTTCTGCTCTTACATGCTGAGATGCTTTTCTGCTCATCACAGTTGTAAAGAGTGATTATATGAGTTATTATATTCTTCCTGGCAGCTTGAACCAATCTGACCATTTTAAGAGTTTGGTTTCAAAACACGATAAACGCCAAATTTGAAAAATTGAAACTCCCGCCACCAAACCATCAGCAATTATCATATCTTACTCGTACCATAGGGGCGGCATGGTGGTGTAGTGGTTAGCGCTGTTGCTTCACAGCAAGAAGGTCCGGGTTCGAGCCCTGTGGCCGGCGAGGGCCTTACTGTGTGGAGTTTGCATGTTCTCCCCGTGTCCGAGTGGGTTTCCTCCGGGTGCTCCGGTTTCCCCCACAGTTCAAAGACATGCAGGTTAGGTTAACTGGTGGCTCTGAATTGACCGTAGGTGTGAATGTGAGTGTGAATGGTTGTCTATGTCTATGGCCAAGTTTACATTAGACCATATCTGTCTCGTTTTCTTCGCGGATGCACTGTCCGCTCACATTAAAACGCCGGGAAACGCCGGGAAACGGGAATCCGCCAGAGCCCACGTATTCAACCCAGTTCGTATTTGATCCGGTGCTGTGTAAACATTGAGATACGCGGATACGCTGTGCTGAGCTCTAGCTGATGTCGTCATTGGACAACGTCACTGTGACATCCACCTTCCTGATTCGCTGGCGTTGGTCATGTGACACGACTGCTGAAAAACGGCGCGGACTTCCGCCTTGTATCACCTTTCATTAAAGAGTATAAAAGTATGAAAATACTACAAATACTGATGCAAATACTGCCCATTGTGTAGTTATGATTGTCTTTAGGCTTGCCATCCTTCCACTTGCAAGTGGTAAGTGACTTGCGCATGCCCGACAACTGGGATCACACACACAGCGGCTCAGTCCCGAATCACTGCTCGTGCGCTTCACTCGCGCGCTCTGTGAGCTGCGCAGGGCCGGAGTGCGCACCCTCCAGAGGGCACTCACTGTTCAGGGCGGAGTGATTTGGAGCGCAGCCGCTGAGGAGGAAGCGATGAGCCGCACTAGCACATTTCAACTTACGTGCCGAATTAGTCATGTGATTAGCGTATCCGTGTATTGGCGTTGCTGTGTGCATGCGAATCGTGTATTGGCGTTGCTGTGTGCACGCGAATCGTTTTAAAACCGTTAATCTGATGATCCGCTGATACGGTCTAATGTAAACCCCACCTATGTGTCAGCCCTGTGATGACCTGGCAACTTGTCCAGGGTGTACCCCGCCTTTCGCCCGTAGTCAGCTGGGATAGGCTCCAGCTTGCCTGCGACCCTGTAGAACAGGATAAAGCGGCTAGAGATAATGAGATGAGATGAAAGAACACGGTTAAATGCACTTTAAATAGAAAGGGATATGTAACATTTTATGGAAAAATGCCGTGGCGTGGATATGTAGCAACTTGACAAAAAAAAAATTACTTGGTTCAGTAAAAAGCTGTTAATTAGTTCTGGATTTCATTTTTGAAGTTTATTATCATTAAGGGGGTAGCAGAGCATTTTTTAACATAGTTACTGGGAGACCAAATGGTCTCCCAGTGGCCAGATTTGGTCTCCTAGTCAATGCCAAACCAGCTTCACTGGGAGACCAAATTTTAAACCAAGTTATGTCTTATCATTTGGTTCAATCAGTTGCAATTAATTAACCAAGTACCATGTAAGTATACATTTAACAAGGAAAACTTGGCACTGCATTAACTATGTTGATATTATGCTGGCTGAAACGAGGATTCGTAATGCAGCAATTTGCATCATAGAATATGCCGCAGCGGTGCAGCCGCATGGACTCTGGGGCCTGTGATTGTATTGCCCAGACCAGTTGGTCTCCTAGTGGAAAATCCTTAAAAAATGCTCTGGGGGGTAGTCAATAAATTTTAAAACAGGATACAGTGGTTTTCCTTTGATCACTTCCCATAATCAGAAAAAGTGATTTTTCTCGAAACAATGGAACTGGATATATAACGTGTTGGAACCAAACTCTTCATTTTCAAGAGAAGAAGAACAACAACTTTATTCATCACACGCTTGAGAAATTCCTCTCTGCATTTAACACATCTAAAGCAGTGAACACATATGCACACACATGAGCAATAAGCACACACACTTACCCAGAGCAGTGGGCAGCCATGCTAACAGCACCCAGGGAGCAGTTGGGAGTTAGGTGCCTCGCTCAAGGGCACCTCAGCCCAAGGCCATCCCATATTAACCTTACCGCATGTCTTTGAACTGTGGGGGAAACCGGAGCACCCGGAGGAAATCCACACAGACACGGGGAGAACGTGCAAACTCCACACAGAAAGGCCCCCGCCGGCCGCTGGGCTCAAACCCAGAACCTTCTTGCTGTGAAGCGACAGTGCTAACCACTTACACCACCATGCCACCCTAGTTCTGACCTTTCTTATGAACAAGGTGTTTCCACCCACAGAACTGTCGCTCACTCAATGTTTTTTGGTTTTTGCACCATTCTGTGTAAACTCTAGAGACTGTTGTGTGTGAAAACCCCAGGAGATCAGCAGTTTCTGAAATACTCAAACCAGTCCATCTGGCACCAACACCCATGCCACAGTGAAAGTCACACTTTGAGATCACAATTTTTCCCATTCTGATGTTTGAAGTGAACATTAACTGAAGCTCTTGATTTGTATCTGCATGGTTTGATGCATTGTGCTGCTGTCAAGGGATTGGCTGATTAGAGAACTGCAGAAAACAGCAGGTGGATGGGTGTTCCTAATAAAGTGGCCGGCAAGTGTATATTCATTGTTATTTTTGCCAGCTGGTTGTCTATGTCAGCTTGAGGAGATATGATATGTTTTTACTCCAAATGTCATGCGGAGTTGAGCATCTGGGGAAAATTTCTCAGTGCTAACATAGCTGCCTCCTATGACTCACAGATCATAATTAAGTCACACATTTTGAAGTCTTTGCGAACAAAACATAAAACCTGGCAGAGCCTAAACAGTTTATTTATACCATTCATTGTTTGATTACACTTTCAAAAAATCTATTTGTTTCTCAATATAAAGACTATTATTTAATTAATTATAAATGATTATTTATATGATTATTATTAATTAATTAAGTCCATTATATATATGATTTATAGGATTATTATTAATTAATTATACATGATTATTATCCATAACCATGTACAGTGGTGCTTGAAAGTTTGTGAACCCTTTAGAATTTTCGATATTTCTGCATAAATATGACCTAAAACATCACCAGATTTTCACACAAGTCCTAAAAGTAGATAAAGAGAACCCAGTTAAATAAATGAGACAAAATTATACTTGGTCATTTATTTATTGACCATCCTCTACCTGATACATCAATCCCACTCGCATCTGGATAAGG
Source organism: Neoarius graeffei (assembly GCF_027579695.1). Classification (NCBI taxonomy): domain Eukaryota; kingdom Metazoa; phylum Chordata; class Actinopteri; order Siluriformes; family Ariidae; genus Neoarius; species Neoarius graeffei. The sequence goes on from NC_083571.1 coordinate 54,942,040, forward strand.
GAAATGGCACAGTGAGGATCCTCTTCTTCTCCAAACCTAACGCTTCTCATTTAAACCAAAAAGTTCTATTTTGGTCTCATCCGTCCACAAAACATTTTTCCAATAGCCTTCTGGCTTGTCCACATGATCTGTAGCAAACTGCAGACGAGCAGCAATGTTCTTTTTGGAGAGCAGTGGCTTTCTCCTTGCAACCCTGCCATGCACACCATTGTTGTTCAGTGTTCTCCTGATGGTGGACTCATGAACATTAACATTAGCCAATGTGAGAGAGGCCTTCAGTTGCTTAGAAGTTACCCTGGGGTCCTTTGTGACCTCACTGACTATTACACGCCTTGCTCTTGGAGTGATCTTTGTTGGTCGACCACTCCTGGGGAGGGTAACAATGGTCTTGAATTTCCTCCATTTGTACACAATCTGTCTGACTGTGGATTGGTGGAGTCCAAACTCTTTAGAGATGGTTTTGTAACCTTTTCCAGCCTGATGAGCATCAACAACGCTTTTTCTGAGGTCCTCAGAAATTTCCTTTGTTCGTGCCATGATACACTTCCACAAACATGTGTTGTGAAGATCAGACTTTGATAGATCCCTGTTCTTTAAATAAAACAGGGTGCCCACTCACACCTGATTGTCATCCCATTGATTGAAAACACCTGACTCTAATTTCACCTTCAAATTAACTGCTAATCCTAGAGGTTCACATACTTTTGCCACTCACAGATATGTAATATTGGATCATTTTCCTCAATAAATAAATGACCAAGAAAATATTTTTGCCTCATTTGTTTAACTGGGTTCTCTTTATCTACTTTTAGGACTTGTGTGAAAATCTGATAATGTTTTAGGTCATATTTATGCAGAAATATAGACAATTTTAAAGGGTTCACAAACTTTCAAGTACCACTGAAATAACAAACATTTTAACCCTTTAACCTCTGTGATGTTTTCCAGGGCAAGAAAAATCACATCTTATATATTGCTTTATAATTTTGGACTTAAGTGATATGGCAGAGACAATTAATTTAAATTGCAGGTTAGCACAGAGATCTGTGGCTTCACCAAACAGAAAGGGGGGGGGGGGGGACCCACATTATTGCAAATCCTTTTTTAGCTTCACAATTGACCTTTTTTTTTAGCATAAACTACAAATGGCAAAGGCATGTAGTATACAAGTTATCTAACAAAAAAAAAAAAAAGGTCTACACTATATCAGAATCATTGGCCGATTATGTTGACTCACACAAGGAATTTGGTTCCAGCATTTGGTGTCTAAAATATCTGTATTATGCAATATCTACCTGTAATCTAAATATCTGTTTTATATCGTGCGCTCTGATTGGCTATTCTACTACTAGGCTATCAGCTCATATACTGTAGGTAGAGAAAAACAAAATGGCGGAGCATGTTGCTGAACCAACTGAGGACGAAATAAAAACTATTCAAAAAGAAAACCTCAAAAATTGTTCTCAAGTATTGAAAAGAAATAGAAATAGCTAAAAGAATAGTCCCCCCCCCCCCCCCCCGTATCTCCTGCTCCACACTCCAGCCCAGGTGGTGGTAATGCACTTTTAAGTTGGTTTGCCAACTGACAAAAAACCCTAAGAATGAGAACAAGAACCCCCAAAAATAAAAATAAAAAAGCAACAGAATATGGAATAAAAGTATTTGATGGTAAGAACAACTTTTTTATTTTTCAAGAATTATTATTATAGCATTTTTGGAGGCATGGTGGTGTAGTGGTCATTATTATTATTATGGTGACACGGTGGTGTAGTGGTTAGCGCTGTCGCCTCACAGCAAGAAGGTTCTGGGTTCGAGCCCCGGGGCCGGTGAGGGCCTTTCTGTGCGGAGTTTGCATGTTCTCCCCGTGTCCGCGTGGGTTTCCTCCGGGTGCTCCGGTTTCCCCCACAGTCCAAAGACATGCAGGTTAGGTTAACTGGTGACTCTAAATTGAGCGTAGATGTGAATGTGAGTGTGAATGGTTGTCTGTGTCTATGTGTCAGCCCTGTGATGACCTGGCGACTTGTCCAGGGTGTACCCCGCCTTTCGCCCGTAGTCAGCTGGGATAGGCTCCAGCTTGCCTGCGACCCTGTAGAAGGATAAAGCGGCTAGAGATAATGAGATGAGATGAGATTATAGCATTTTTCACATATTGCTCCAACCATTTCACTGGTTTGTTTACATTCTAAGCGGAAATGATTTTGTTGGACATTTTGTATAAAGTTTTTATTTATCGAATTTGCAAAAAATAAAAATAAAAAAAGATCTTTTTCCAAAATCCAGTGAATGTGGATAGAATTAAACAGTAATTCTACTCAATCTTGTCATACATGGCTGATGGCTAACTCAGTGCTACACAGCTCATGTATGACTCAATTATGTGGAATAATTGTTAATTACATGTGTGTGTGTGTGTATATATACATATATATACACACACACACACACACTGACTTCAAACCAGCATGTTTGAACTCAGAACCTGTTTGTTGACAGTGCTAACCACTGCACCACGATGCCACCAGTTTCTCCGTAGTTAAAGTTTAACATTCATTCAATTGTAATAGAGTATTACTGTTAATCATTTCTTCCTTTTTGTCTTTTAACCACTGATAACAACTGCTAACTGCTACCAGTGCTAACAGAGTCATTCATGTTATACAGTTAGGTCTATATATATTTGGACACTGACACAAATTTTGTTTTTTTTTACCTGTTTACTGAAACATATTCAAGTTATAGTTATATAATGGACATGGACATAAAGTCCAGACTTTCAGCTTTCATTTGAGGGTATCCACATTAAAATTGGATGAAGGGTTTAGGAGTTTCAGCTCCTTAACATGTGCCACCCTGTTTTTAAAGGGACCAAAAGTAATTGGACAATTGACTCAAAGGCTATTTCATGGGCAGGTGTGGGCAATTCCTTCGTTATGTCATTCTCAATTATGCAGATAAAAGGCCTGGAGTTGATGTGAGGTGTGGTGCTTGCATTTGGAAGATTTTACTGTGAAGAAAACATGCGGTCAAAGGAGCTCTCCATGCAGGTGAAACAAGCCATCCTTAAGCTGCGAAAACAGAAAAAACCCATCCGAGAAATTGCTACAATATTAGGAGTGGCAAAATCTACAGTTTGGTACATCCTGAGAAAGAAAGAAAGCACTGGTGAACTCATCAATGCAAAAAGACCTGGACACTCACAGAAGACAACAGTAGTGGATGATCGCAGAATAATTTCCATGGTGAAGAGAAACCCCTTCACAACAGCCAACCAAGTGAACAACACTCTCCAGGAGGTAGGTGTATCAATATCCAAATCTACCATAAAGAGAAGACTGCATGAAAGTAAATACAGAGGGTTCACTGCACCGTGCAAGCCACTCATAAGCCTCAAGAATAAAAAGGCTAGATTGGACTTTGCTAAAAAAAATCTAAAAAAGCTAGCACAGTTCTGGAAGAACATTCTTTGGACAGATGAAACCAAGATCAACCTCTACCAGAATGATGGAAAGAAAAAAGTATGGCAAAGGCGTGGTACAGCTCATGATCCAAAGCATACCACATCATCTGTAAAACACGGTGGAGGCAGTGTGAGGGCTTGGGCATGCATGGCTGCCAGTGGCACTGGGTCACTAGTGTTTATTGATGATGTGACACATCCACATCCAGCAGCCGGATGAATTCTGAGGTATTCAGAGACATACTGTGTGCTCAAATCCACCCAAATGCAGCCAAACTGATTGGTCGGTGTTTCATAATACAGATGGACAATGACCCAAAACATAAAGCCAAAGCAACCCAGGAGTTTATTAAAGCAAATCAGTGGAATATTCTTGAATGGCCAAGTCAGTCACCTGATCTCAACCCAATTGAGCATGCATTTGACTTGTTAAAGACTAAACTTCAGACAGAAAGGCCCACAAACAGACAACAACTGAAAACCGCTGCAGTAAAGGCCTGGCAGAGCATTAAAAAGGAGGAAACACAGCGTCTGGTGATGTCCATGAGTTCAAGACTTCAGGCAGTCATTGCCAACAAAGGGTTTTCAACCAAGTATTAGAAATGAACATTTTATTTACAATTATTTAATTTGTCCAATTACTTTTGAACCTCTGAAATGAAGGGATTGTGTTTAAAAAATGCTTTAGTTTCTCACATTTTTATGCAATCATTTTGTTCAACCCACTGAATTAAAGCTGAAAGTCTGAACTTCAACTGCATCTGAATTGTTTTGTTCAAAATTCATTGTGGTAATGTACAGAACCAACCAAAATTAGAAAAATGTTGTCTCTGTCCAAATATTTATGGACCTAACTGTATCTACTGCTGTTAAAGGACTTGCTACTGGAAAGGAAAATGCCTTCATTCTCATGGTACAAAACTTGATAAGACAAAATGATAAGACTATATCCCTGATTGCATTTCTTTCACGAGCACTAATGGATGAGGGGAAAACACATTTTAATGCATTTGTATGTCACATATTGCTTCAGTAGCATCATTATTTTGGACAGATCATTTATTTTGCTCCTGACAACTATGTCTATAGCATCTGTAGGAAATTTGGGAAACAGTCTCTGGACTTTCTTTTTGCATTTTTGAGGTTTGTTGAGTATTCAATGATTAGTAAGATGATCACTGAGTCAGAGGAACTCTCTCTGTCTTTTGCAGGGAGTTGTTTCAAGGTCAGTGCATCTTTCTGTCAATAGTGATAGAACAGGTCATGGTATTATTTATGACTTTCCACAGTTAAAAATGTTCTCCTTACTTTTCTGGAGGAAGTTGGATTTTCATGGCAATAGCTGTGAGGAAGGAAGGAAGGAAGGAAGGAAGGAAGGAAATAGTGCTTGTGAGTTTTGCTGTAAATAGGAATGAGAGTCCTTAGGTTTATAATGTGACGGTATTCAAAGAGAATTTTCTTTCAGATTTGACTGACAAAAAAAGTTATGCTCAAGTGAGAATATGTAATACACCATGTAGGCTGAAAATGTGCTTGAGGGCTGTTTTGAATTTGGAAGGCGAAAAAATAAACAGCTTAAGCTCTGTGAGTATGCATGTAGATAGCAATCCAAATATGAGTGTGTTAAGACGGACATCAGAACCACAAAATGTAAAAGTCTGATTGATCATGTGCTAAAGTAATGTGAGGATGAAAGTCTGGCTCACAATGAATCAGTAAATACAACCCCGATTCCAAAAAAGTTGGGACAAAGTACAAATTGTAAATAAAAACGGAATGCAATGATGTGGAAGTTTCAAAATTCCATATTTTATTCAGAATAGAACATAGATGACATATCAAATGTTTAAACTGAGAAAATGTATCATTTAAAGAGAAAAATTAGGTGATTTTAAATTTCATGACAACAACACATCTCAAAAAAGTTGGGACAAGGCCATGTTTACCACTGTGAGACATCCCCTTTTCTCTTTATAACAGTCTGTAAACGTCTGGGGGCTGAGGAGACAAGTTGCTCAAGTTTAGGGATAGGAATGTTTACCCATTCTTGTCTAATGTAGGATTCTAGTTGCTCAACTGTCTTAGGTCTTTTTTGTCGTATCTTCCGTTTTATGATGCGCCAAATGTTTTCTATGGGTGAAAGATCTGGACTGCAGGCTGGCCAGTTCAGTACCCGGACCCTTCTTCTATGCAGCCATGATGCTGTAATTGATGCAGTATGTGGTTTGGCATTGTCATGTTGGAAAATGCAAGGTCTTCCTTGAAAGAGATGTCGTCTGGATGGGAGCACATGTTGCTCTAGAACCTGGATATACCTTTCAGCATTGATGATGTCTTTCCAGATGTGTAAGCTGCCCATGCCACACGCACTAATGCAACCCCATACCATCAGAGATGCAGGCTTGTGAACTGAGCGCTGATAACAACTTGGGTTGTCCTTCTCCTCTTTAGTCCAAATGACATGGCGTCCCTGATTTCCATAAAGAACTTAAAATTTTGATTCGTCTGACCACAGAACAGTTTTCCACTTTGCCACAGTCCATTTTACATGAGCCTTGACCCAGAGAAGACATCTGCGCTTCTGGATCATGTTTAGATACGGCTTCTTCTTTGAACTATAGAGTTTTAGCTGGCAACGGCGGATGGCACAGTGAATTGTGTTCACAGATAATGTTCTCTGGAAATATTCCTGAGCCCATTTTGTGATTTCCAATACAGAAGCATGCCTGTATGTGATGCAGTGCCGTCTAAGGGCCCGAAGATCATGGGCACCCAGTATGGTTTTCCCGCCTTGACCCTTACACACAGAGATTCTTCCAGATTCTCTGAATCTTTTGATGATATTATGCACTGTAGATGATGATATGTTCAAACTCTTTGCAATTTTACACTGTCGAACTCCTTTCTGATATTGCTCCACTATTTGTTGGCACAGAATTAGGGAGATTGGTGATCCTCTTCCCATCTTTACTTCTGAGAGCCGCTGCCACTCCAAGATGCTCTTTTTATACCCAGTCATGTTAATGACCTATTGCCAATTGACCTAATGAGTTGCAATTCGGTCCTCCAGCTGTTCCTTTTTTGTACCTTTAACTTTTCCAACCTCTTATTGCCCCTGTCCCAACTTTTTTGAGATGTGTTGCTGTCATGAAATTTCAAATGAGCCAATATTTGGCATGAAATTTCAAAATGTCTCACTTTCGACATTTGATATGTTGTCTATGTTCTATTGTGAATACAATATCAGTTTTTGAGATTTGTAAATTATTGCATTCCATTTTTATTTACAATTTGTACTTTGTCCCAACTTTTTTGGAATTGGGGTTGTAGGAAATGCAGTTGGGGTAGCTGCAGCTCTGCCAAAATGAAACTAAATAAATAAGTAAGTAGGTAGGTTAAGTAAGTAAGTAAATAAATGTAATAAGAAAAAGAAAATTAAAAAAAAAAATTATATCCCTGCCACAAGGGAAGCCATGGGAAGCCATGGCCTAATGGTTAGAGAAGCAGCTTTGGGATCAAAAGGTTCCCAGTTTGATTCCCTGGACCAGCAGGAATGGCTGAAGTGCCCTTGAGCAAGGCATCTAACCCCTAACTGCTCCCCAGGCTGCTCTGGGTATGTTGTACATTGCTCTGAAGAAGAGTGTCTGCTAAATGCCATGTAGTGTAATATATTTCTTCATATATGCCTCCATTTATTTATTTTTGTCCTGCTCTATCATCTTGATTTCTATTGACTAGATTAAATCTGCATTATTTTTAGTTATTTATGTGTCATGTAACTGTATGACGTGTGTCCTGGCCCTTCATTAACTTTTTTTTTTTTAAATTAAAGAACAACACATTGTACTCTATCTGTTAATAGTTACGTTTATAGTTATACAGCATCTATGATTTGCATTATAACAGTTATAAACATTAATTTCCTTGCCAGCTTCTCTTTGTTTCTTTCTCATGAAGTTAATATGACAAATAAATAAATAAATAAATAAATACAGAAACTGCAAAGCTGTCTTTCCTGAAAATGTTCCTGTTTTGGAAAACTTAAAGGAACTGCTTTACTTCTGACTGGTGCAAAGCACTAACACTGGAGACTCCTTCCATTCATGCTAAATACACATCTCTTCTCAGGCAACATCACCGTTTCAACAATTATACATGTTTTTATACATGTTTACATTTTCTTGTGTTCCCAAGTTCCTTGTGTTATCCTTGTGTTATGCACAAGCTGCAGTTATAGAAAATGAATGAACACCTTCTGACCAGTCAGCTTCAAGAATTCACCAATGGTGTGGAAGAAGTGTCTTTATTGGATTCAGTGTAATCTTTACCTCTTATCAAATACAGACATCATTTCCTGTTATTTATATTATCCAGTCTCAAACTATTTGCACTGAACCCAAAAAATAAGTTTGCTCAGGAAAGTCTCCCACTTTCCCATCAGAAGTCACATTAATTATCTTGAACAATAAATATGTCTGTGTGCAGCCGTGGTAGAGGTGGAACATCCAAATTTATTACCCACATTCACCTGCTTGCTCCGGTGTTCATGTCTGCATGTGGTCCAGCTGTGTTTTTTCTAACCAAATCACAGACTGTGCTAATAGATTATGTTGAAATAGATGCAGGCATTAAGGCATTTGCTAATGCAAATCTTTACCTAATAGCCTAGGCAGTGCACACACACTTTTCTCATCTGATGACTGATGCTAACATCAGCAAACATTAGCGCTGCAACCTGCCGTGGCCCACTGTACATCATTAAGACTGCATTAGCCAGGTGAGAAACAGAGGCAGGTGAGCTGCTAAGACAAAATAGCTAAGATAATGATACAGCTCTTGAGAACTAGCTCTGCTAGACACTCTAAAAGTACTAACAGGGGCAATAATCTGCTGTCAACCCTCAATCCTTAATGATTCATACTTGGGATATAATTGAATATGAATACATTATTTGGATTAAACATATAATGTGTTTGGGCGGTATGGTGGTGTAGTGGTTAGCACTGTCACCTCACAACAAGAAGGTTCTAGGTTCAAGCCCAGTGGCCGACAGGGGCCTTTCTGTGTGGAGTTTGCATGTTCTCCCTGTGTCTGCGTGGGTTTCCTCCACAGTTCAAAGACATGTGGTTAGGTTAACATGGGGTGGCCTTGGGCTGTAGTGTCCTTGAGCAAGGCAGCTAACCCCTAACTGCTCCCTGGGTGCTGTAGCATAGCTGCTCACTGCTCTGGGTATGTGTGTGAACAGCAAGAGAACAGTCAGTTCTTGAAGTCGATGTGTTGGAAGCAGGAAAAATGGGCAAACGTAAGGATCTGAGCGACTTTGACAAGGACCAAATTGTGATGGCTAGATGACTGGGTCTGAGCATCTCCAGTAGCACTTCTTGTGGGCTGTTCCCGGTATGCAGTGGTTAGTACCTACCAAAAGTTGTCCAAGGAAGGACAACCGGTGCCCCGGCGACAGGGTCATGGGTGTCGAAGGCTCATTGATTCGCATGGGGCACAGAGGCTAGCCCATATGGTCCAATCCCACAGAAGAGCTACTGTAGCACAAACTGCTGAAAAAGTTAATGCTGACACCTTTCTGTTTTTGCCAGCATTAACATTTTCAGCAGTTAAGATAAGATAAGATAAGATAAGATAAGATAAGATAAGATAAGATAAGATAAGATAAGATAAGATAAGATAAGATAATCAATGTTATTCACTTCACCTGTTAGTGGTTTTAATGCTATGGCTGATTGGTGTATCTCTGAATATAGATACACATACGTATATTTAGATCACTAAACGGATACACGAAGTGCACTGTTGCCATGAGTTGTTTTGACTTCCCTCCATGTCCTGTTTACTTTGATTAAAATCTTGTCTCTGCTCCATCCTTTCATTGGTTTGTGTCCAGTCTTCTGTGTTCAGACCTTGATTAGTTGGCTTTACATTATCTGTTGTATTCTCGCCTCATTATGAAGTCTTGTCAATATTAATGTGCATTTTTGATCCTTAATTATTTCTTTGGTTTTATATTTCTGGTTAGACTTTCTTGATTTGACCCTCAATTCTGAATATGGATTGTTCCTATCTGCCTGTGATTATGGTCATGATTACTGGATTTCCCTTAATTAAAGACATACTGATTTTACACAGTTGCATCCTATTTCATTCACTTACCACACATTATAACCCCGAATGCAGACAGAAGATTGGTGTGACAGCACTTAGTTCAACCATTGAACAAAAGCAATATCATGGAAGTTGTCCTTGTGTGTTGAGATGTCCTTTCTTTCTCTCATTCTACTCCCTCTTTTTCCCCCTCACACAGCTTCTGAGCAGCACATTATGAACACAAACAACCAGACTCCCTGTAGAGCCAGTGCTCAGAACAGGCTTACATGATGAACAGATCTCTAGAGTACACACTGACTTCTTCTGTTCTTCTTTGTCAGAAAAGACACTGACAGAAAGAAAGGGCCAACACACCAAAACCATCATCTTCTAGTGCTTTCAACAAGACAACAGCTTATTTTTTCATGCTCCATAGTTGAATAAACAACATACAGAGTAGTATATTCCCTTGAAGGTGGTGAAAAGTGCACTAGGAAGTTGCTGGGAGTATCACACTTGATAACTAATCTCAAAACTCCAACCTTATGTTAAATTACACAAGTGAAGGTTAGGGTTCAGGTTGGGGTTAGTGTTTAAATATTTTCTCACAACTTAATTTGTATGAAATCAAACAAAATCCATCCTCAGTTGTTTCAATGGTTCATTCAAATTCATAATATTTTTTCATGAGATCAGGTTCTGCATGAAAAAAAGCTCTTGAGGTCGTTCAGTACTGTCAAGATATCTTTTTTTAACCAAATTTGCTCACCCACCAGCCAGCTCTTCCCTATAATACAACTACAAAAGCTACCCACTAAGGAGAGTGAAGGCTAGCATGTGCTTCCATCTACACAATCTTTTCAAATTGCTACTTATGCTTCCTCACAGGGCAGCATAACACACTCAGAGGAAAGCACTATCTACCATCTTCCACATACACGAGCTCACAGATACCTACAATTGGCTAGTGTCACTTTGATTGAAAGGAGAAAGAGTATACCATCCTCTCACCAAGAGAGCATGATCAATTTTTTCTCCCTTGGCTCCCAACCACAGATGGTTGGCGCATTATCGGGATTCAAACTAACAATCATAGGGTGATAACATTTTTGTTGTGCCACTTGGGAGCATAATAGCAGAATTCTGAATTCATTAGAAAATGATACTGGAAAAGAATTATGTATTGTCATGGGGAAAATGGCAATGCTTTACATTATAGGTTTTTATGATAGTTACTGATAATACATTTTCAAAACTCTTAACAAAATGGCACAATAGGAAATTATATGGGTCACTTTGGGCACTGTAGTGATTAGTACTGTGTAGTAATTTCCCTGTGGGTGGGTGGAGCACAGAGGACGGCAGGACAGAGATCAGGTGAAACAAGGCTTTTATTGCCACACTTTTCAGTTTTAGCAATATGTGTCGGACGCACAGAGACACACACATCAGCGTCTCGTCCAGGGGTGAGCTCCTTCCGCTCTCGCTCTCCCTCCTGATATAGGGCGCGGTCACTGGGAAGACACACAAACACAGGTTAATTGCTCTCAGGTGTCGTGATTCTGCCACTTACCTTCCCTGACTCCGCCCTCCTGTCACAGACCAGCGCTTGACCACGCCCCCGCTGCCACATACCCCCAGCACCCGACTCAGGCCAGGCGGCCATCCGGCCTGCAGCCGACTCCCCCCCCCCCCCCGACGGGAGAGGAAGTCCGTCACGACCATCTGCGCCCCCGGCCTGTGGACCACCTTGAAATTAAAGGGTTGGAGCGCCAGATACCAACGGGTGATCCGCGCGCTGGCATCTTTCATGCGGTGGAGCCACTGGAGGAGCGTGTGGTCCGAACAGAGGGTGAAAGGGCACCCCAGCAGGTAGTACTGGAGGGCGAGAACCGCCCACTTGATGGCCAGACACTCTTTCTCTATGGTGCTGTAGCGCCCCTCACGCACCTACAGCTTCCTGCTGATATACAGGACAGGGCGGTCCTCCCCCTCCACCTCCTGGGACAAAACCGCCCCCAGCCCTCTGTCCGACACATCAGTCTGCAACATAAAGGGGAGAGAAAAGTCAGGGGAGTGTAGAAGTGGCCCCCCACACAGTGCAGCCTTTACCTCTGAGAAAGCCCGCTGGCACTGCTCTGTCCACTGGACCGGATCTGGTGCCCCCTTTTTAGTGAGATCAGTCAGCAGGCTGGTGACGTCCGAATAATTAGGTATAAACCTACGATAATAGCCAGCCAGCCCCAGGAACTGTCTCACCCCCTTTTTGGTCTTGGGCCTCGGGCAGGCCGCAATTGCTGCCGTCTTATTAATTTGGGGACGCACCTGCCCGTTGCCCAAGTGGAAGCCCAGGTACCGTACTTCCACCCACCCAATCACACACTTCTTTGAGTTGGCTGTGAGCCCTGCTCGCCTCAGCGACCTAAGGACGGCCCTCAGATGTTCGAGGTGCCGCTGCCAGTCATTGCTATAGATGATTATGTCATCTAAATACGCTGCCGCATACGTGGCGTGAGGGCGGAGGACTCTGTCCATCAGCCGCTGAAACGTCGTGGGCGCCCCAAACAGCCCAAATGGAAGGGTGACGAATTGGTGTAAACCAAACGGTGTGGAAAAGGCCGTTTTTTCTCGGGATAGTGGAATCAAGGGGATCTGCCAATATCCCTTCGTCAAATCCAGTGTCGAATAAAAGTGAGCGGTGCCGAGTCGATCGAGCAACTCATCAATACGAGGCATTGGGTACGCATCGAATTTAGACACCGCGTTGACTTTCCTATAGTCCACACAGAACCAGACCGACCTGTTGGCCTTGGGTACCAAGACCACCGGGCTGCTCCAGTCACTGTGGGACTCCTCGATGATGCCCATTTCGAGCATGGTCTGAAGTTCTTCCCGAACCACCTTTTTTTTGTGTTCGGGCAGCCTGTAAGGGTGGCTACGCACTACCACCCCTGGGGGCGTCTCTATGTGGTGCTCTATGAGGTTAGTGCGACCGGGCAGGGGCAAGAACACATCCGAAAACTCGGTCTGCAACTGGGCGACCTCCGTGAGTTGGGTCGGGGAGAGGTGGTCTCCACAGGGGACCGGAGAGGTACGTGATGCCAATGTTCCTTTTTGAACCTCCGGCCCCAGCTCCGCCTTCTCCGGAACTACCAACACCAATGCCACGGGGACCTCCTCGTTCCAGAGTTTAAGCAGATTGAGGTGGTAAATCTGTAGCACCCCACCCCTGTCCGTTCGCCTCACCTCATAGTCGACATCCCCGACTCGCCGTGTGACCTCAAAGGGTCCTTGCCACTTGGCGATCAATTTGGAGCTCGACGTGGGCAACAGTACGAGTACCTTATCTCCCGGAGTGAACTCTCTAAGGCGCGTACCCTTGTTGTACAGGCGGGCTTGCCGCTCCTGGGCCTGCCGCAAATTCTCCTGAGTAAGGTGGGTGAGCGTGTGGAGTTTTGCGCGCAGGTCCATAACGTACTGAATTTCGTTCTTACTTTGTGAAGGTCCCTCCTCCCAATTTTCCCGCAGCACGTCCAGGATGCCGCGTGGCTTACGCCCATATAATAATTCGAACGGGGAGAACCCCGTGGAGGCTTGGGGGACCTCTCGCACTGAGAACAGCAAGGGTTCGAGCCACTTATCCCAATTACGTGCGTCCTCACTTACGAATTTCTTAATAATATTTTTGAGGGTGCGGTTGAATCGTTCTACTAAACCGTCCGTTTGTGGGTGATACACGCTGGTGCGGATCGGTTTAATCCCCAATAACCCATACAGTTTGCGCAGTGTTCGTGACATAAATGTAGTGCCTTGATCAGTCAGAATCTCTTTCGGGATTCCAACTCGGGAGATGACGCGGAAGAGTGTCTCTGCAATACTGCGTGCTGAGATATTGCGCAGAGGCACGGCTTCCGGGTATCGCGTTGCATAGTCCACCAGAACTAATATAAAGCGGTACTCTCGTGCTGACCGATCTAATGGCCTGACGAGATCCATCCCAATTCTCTCAAACGGGGTCTCGATTAACGGTAGAGGGTGCAAAGGCGCTTTTGGAATGGCTGCTGGGTTTACTAACTGGCATTCGCGGCATGCCGTACACCACCTACGGACATCGCCGCGAATCCCCGGCCAATAGAATCGGGCCATTATTCGGGCTAGTGTTTTATCCTGCCCCAAGTGTCCAGCCATGGGATTAAAGTGAGCTGCCTGGAATACCAATTCCCGGCGGCTTTTCGGAATTAAAAGCTGCATGACTCGCTCTTTAGTTTGAGTGTCCTGCGTCACTCGGTATAATCTATCCTTCATAATCGCGAAGTAGGGGAAGGACGGGGTGGCATTCGGCTGGAGCGTTTGACCATCGATTACTCTCACTTGGTCAAACGCATGCCGCAGAGTCTCGTCTCGCGACTGCTCTAATGGGAAATCCGCGAGGGATTCCCCAATAGAGAGAGGAGGAGCCGGCGGCTCCTCACTCTGACGCGGAGATGACGTAGACGGCTCTGTGACAGCTGCTCCCGCCAAAGTGACACCGGGACCTCCCCCTGTCAAATGGCAGGACCCACTCTCTACTAGGCGTGTCATTAAACCCCGAAATCCCGGCCAATCAGTCCCCAAAATTAACGAGTGGGTAAGGCGAGGATTAACCGCCGCCTTCACTATAAATTTTTCCCCTCTGAAAATAATGTGGACCGACACCAAAGGGTAGCTGTGAACATCCCCATGCACACACAACACCTTCACCCCTTGTGCTCCCCCCAATGCCTCGTTTTGAACCAGGCTTTGGCGAATTGAGGTCTGATTACAACCAGAATCCACTAACACCTGATATGTAGCCCCTTGGATACTCACCGGTATGCGATATGCTCCGGCCCGATCGAGGGCGGCCTCTGGTGCGTCGGGGATCCGAACCACCGCGCCCACTTCCATTGCTGTGCACTGCTGTTGAAGGTGGCCCGGCTCCCCGCAGCGCCAGCAAACCAGCCCGGGCTTTCCCTCTGCACCGGTGATCTGGGGCTCACTCACCTGAGGTGGGGGAGAGACAGACACAGAAGGGAGAAACGGGAGGGCACCGCGGGTGCGGCGGGCCGGCTGGGGTGGTGCCGGCCCCCGCCTCCGCGGTGGGGGAATGGGGCGAGGACGGGACACAGGAGGAGAGGGAGAGAGAGAGAAGAGGAGAGAAGAGACGATGCCTTCTGCTGTCCTGCCTCCGGGACAGCCGCCAGATGATCCTCCACCAGCTCGACTGCCTGATCCAGCGACACCGGGCGGTGGCACTGGACCCACTCCGCGGTTCCGGCTGGTAAGCAGGTGATGAACTGTTCCAGTACCACCTGGTCGACGACTCCCTCGGCGTCGCGATTGTTGGCCCTCAGCCACCGCCAGCAGGCATCCCGGAGCTGCTGGGCGAACGCAAACGGCCGGCCGACTTCCTCCAGTCGCAGCGCGCGGAAGCGCTGGCGCTGTTGCTCCGGTGTGCGCCCCACGCGCTGGAGGACGGCCCGGCGGAGGTCCGCGTAGGCCAGCCGGTGGTCGGCGGGGAGCTGTAGCACGGCCAGCTGTGCCTCTCCCGTGAGCAGGGGGAGGAGGCACGCCGCGCGCTGCTCCATCGGCCACCCCGAGGCTTCGGCGACCTGTTCAAACAACGTGATGAATGCCTCGGGGTCGTCCTGCGGGCCCATCTTGGTGACAATGAGGGGAGACGGGCCCACGGCCGGAGCGCTGGTGGACCCCCCCGACGCGAGGAGATGCCGGAAAGCCTCGCGATCTTCCTGCTGGGCCAGCACCAGGGCTTCGAAGCGCCGCTCCTGCTCCTTTCGGAGCGTGACGAGCACCTGGTGCTGGCTTTGCTGAGCCGTGGCGAGGGCGTGGACCAGATCGGTGAACGGGGAGGATTCCATGGGGCTGCTGGTTTGGTGCTCCACTGTCCCGGGTTTCAGCACCACTGTAGTAATTTCCCTGTGGGTGGGTGGAGCACAGAGGACGGCAGGACAGAGATCAGGTGAAACAAGGCTTTTATTGCCACACTTTTCAGTTTTAGCAATATGTGTCGGACGCACAGAGACACACACATCAGCGTCTCATCCAGGGGTGAGCTCCTTCCGCTCTCGCTCTCCCTCCTGATATAGGGCGCGGTCACTGGGAAGACACACAAACACAGGTTAATTGCTCTCAGGTGTCGTGATTCTGCCACTTACCTTCCCTGACTCCGCCCTCCTGCTCCTGTCACAGACCGGCGCTTGACCACGCCCCCGCTGCCACATACTGTCACCTCACAGCAAGAAGGTTCTGGGTTTGAGTCCTTTCTGTGTGGAGTTTGCATGTTTTCCCCGTGTCTGTGTGGCTTTCCTCCGGGTGCTCCGGTTTCGCCCACAGTCCAAAGACATGTAGTTATAGGCCGTAAGGTGAACCCTGAAAAGTCTTTCAGAAACAAGATTCCGCTCCGACGTCTCCGAACTACATAATATCCAATTCTTAAAAATGGACGTATTATGAAATGATGTCATCAAAAAGTTCTCACCTTGTAATGCTGTCAATTTTTCGCACGAAGGCTTGAAAAAGCGAACTAATGTCATCGGCGCGGAATGATATTTTGGCACCGCGGAATAAGATTTCGCTACAGAACAGGTTCCACGGTTGCTGACGTATCCCATAAACACCCGCGACGTAGCCTATTTCGTAAACAAGAGACCAACATGGCAGCCGCCACAGCCTCGTCTAGCAGCAGTGGAGGAGAGGAAAGTTTGGAAATAACGGCAAAAAGGAGAAAACTTCTTGCACGTAAGCAGTGCTATATGCATATAGCTTCTGTGAAGCACGGAGTGACCCAGGAATTTACCTTCAAATGGTGGAATATGATGACCACAGTATTCTGGTACACATTAAGGACAAAGTGTGGCTCTGGAGGTGCAGTACCACAAGAGCTGCTACCAGCAGTACACCAGATTTCTGAATGAGCCTGCTAGACAAGAGAAGGACAAGTAAGCCATGTACTAACTTCTCATACATGACCATAGAATGCTACTTGCTACTGTTCAATGTGAAGACAATTCGTCACAGCACTGTGTGTGTGTGTGTGTGTGTGTGTGTGTGTGTGTGTGTGTGTGTGTGTGCGCGCATGCATGCGCATGTTTATTTAGGTCAGTGTAGTAGTGGTTGGCAATATCTATCTGCATTTCTTTTCTAAATACTTCAGATAATACATACATTCAATTTAGCATGTAAACATTGCACCTTGTGTAAGTTGTATTTTGTTCCCCTGTACTTGTGTACTGTCAATGAAGTAAACTCTGAAACCTAATCTAAATCTTATGTATATTCTGCTGTATTTTCTGAAGGAATGAGCCAACATATGAAATAAGCTACAAGGCGTTCTGTGAGAGGATCATCCGGCAAAGGCTGATTATCAACCAGGAGGTGCTGAGAATGGCCCATCTGAGAAAGAAGTTCATTGACATGGTGAAGTCAATCGAAGGACTGGCAGATGCTCTTGTGTCTCTGCAGGAGTCTGTTGCACGGACTTGTGCAGGTGTAGCAATTGCTCAAATATGAAGGAGACAGAGGACAAGGAAGACGACCAGTGCCCTGACAGTGATGAGGAGTAGCACCTGACTGAATGTTAGTGTGTTTGTGTGTGTGTGTGTGTGTGTGTGTGTGTCTTCCCCCCCCCCCTTTCTCTTTCACTGACACCTACAGTAGGTCATTGCCTGGATGCTGACCCCTGCCTTTTTGCACCGTGCCACAGGACTTTTTATATATATATATATATATATAAAATGGGCGGCACGGTGGTGTAGTGGTTAGCACTGTCGCCTCACAGCAAGAAGGTCCTGGGTTCGAGCCCCGGGGCCGGCGAGGGCCTTTCTGTGTGGAGTTTGCATGTTCTCCCCGTGTCCGCGTGGGTGTGCTTAGGTTTCCCCCACAGTCCAAAGACATGCAGGTTAGGTTAACTGGTGACTCTAAATTGACCGTGAGTGTGAATGGTTGTCTGTGTCTATGTGTCAGCCCTGTGATGACCTGGCGACTTGTCCAGGGTGTACCCCGCCTTTCACCCGTAGTCAGCTGGGATAGGCTCCGGCTTGCCTGCGACCCTGTAGAAGGATAAAGCGGCTAGAGATAATGAGATGAGATGAGATGAGATGTGTGTATATATCACTGTTTTGTTGTTTACATTTTCTATTAAAGTTTGCAATTTGCCACATAGTTCTGTTGTGGGCGGCACGGTGGTGTAGTGGTTAGCGCTGTCGCCTCACAGCAAGAAGGTCCTGGGTTCGAGCCCCGGGGCCGGCGAGGGCCTTTCTGTGTGGAGTTTGCATGTTCTCCCCGTGTCCGCGTGGGTTTCCTCCGGGTGCTCCGGTTTCCCCCACAGTCCAAAGACATGCAGGTTAGGTTAACTGGTGACTCTAAATTGACCGTAGGTGTGAATGTGAGTGTGAATGGTTGTCTGTGTCTATGTGTCAGCCTTGTGATGACCTGGCGACTTGTCCAGGGTGTACCCCGCCTTTCGCCCATAGTCAGCTGGGATAGGCTCCAGCTTGCCTGCGACCCTGTAGAAGGATAAAGCGGCTAGAGATAATGAGATGAGATGAGATGAGTTCTGTTGTGTGATGTATGATGACTCAGTCTTGCATCTTCTTTGTTGCCGCTGCTGCAGGTGCATAGTGCTGCCTAGTGCGTTTACCTACCTCTACTGTGCCGCTGCATAGGTAGTGAATACTTGAATCCCTACCATTGTGCCTCTGAACTGAGCAATAGAACTGCAATATTATATATAGGTTGTATTATTATTGTGTATTATTATTCCTATGGACTCTTCTCCTTCCTGCACAATTTCTTAAATCTTGATCTGAAATCACACGCATTGCCTATATATTATATATGCCATTTTATGGCTAATCCATGGTGTGTATAGCCCACAATGACGAGTCAATACTCTATTCCATTACTGCCTGTGTAACATTGTAGGTCTGTTTTTCAAGCAAATTGTTTTATAGTTGATCAGTACTTTATAGTTAATAACCTAAGAGAATGAATACATGAATGGTCCTAGTCCTAGACCATTACACCATATTTTGTAGTATAATAATGGTGATAATAAAAATTATTTTTATTCTAATAATATAAACACTTCAATATACCACATGTATGCAATATTGTCTTAGTGATGTATTTAAAGCACTATTTAGGACTTAGAAGACATTTCACCCACTTTGGAGGGCGTTTTGGAGACTTTCTACTAATGTGACTGTAATTACGCAAGCTGTCAGCTGATCTGTGGTCAAAAATAGGCAACGCGATTGGTCCAGACCGGTCACGTGATGTCCCGACACGTCATTTTTAGAGGAAAATAGTTCGCCACGCGATCGCTCGGTGCGAGGAATTGACAGGATTATAAGGTGAGAACTTTTTTCGCCACACTTTCTAGTACTCATTCTTAATTTTAAAATAAATATTTCGTAGTTCAGAGACGTCGGAGCGAGATGAAACGAAAACGGGGTTCACCTTATGGCCTATTAGGTGAACTGGCTGCTCTAAATTGTCCATAGCTGTGTGTGAGTGCACAGAAAGGAACTGGCCACCCTACTGCTGCAGTTCTGGCCAAGTCAAGCAAACATGGTTTGTCTCAAGCCCAGATTGGGTTTGGCTGTGACGACGATGATGATGGGTCACTTTCCATAGGCTTTGAAACAAAATGCATTCAATGACTACCTTTTCCAAAATTCATGAATATCTTTTTATTCGGGCGGCACGGTGGTGTAGTGGTTAGCGCTGTCGCCTCACAGCAAGAAGGTCCTGGGTTCGAGCCCCGGGGCCGGCGAGGGCCTTTCTGTGTGGAGTTTGCATGTTCTCCCCGTGTCCGCGTGGGTTTCCTCCGGGTGCTCCGGTTTCCCCCACAGTCCAAAGACATGCAGGTTAGGTTAACTGGTGACTCGAAATCGACCGTAGGTGTGAATGTGAGTGTGAATGGTTGTCTGTGTCTATGTGTCAGCCCTGTGATGACCTGGCGACTTGTCCAGGGTGTACCCCGCCTTTCGCCCGTAGTCAGCTGGGATAGGCTCCAGCTTGCCTGCGACCCTGTAGAAGGATAAAGCGGCTAGAGATAATGAGATGAGATCTTTTTATTCAAACTACTCCACTTAAAATCCACTATACATAAACCATTGTTTTCACAATTATTAAACTTTTCAACACAGCTCTATTGAATTCTACAGCAATGTGCTGCATTTATCGAACAACTACATCATATTGAATCTTGGAAAATCAAACTATTGCAAAAATAAAAGCCTAGGGTTATGGGTTTTATTTTATAGCAGGTACAGCTGATACCAATTTTAGCTAACAGCCCTCCCAGGTGTGCCATCATTACAAGAAGGAATGTGCTTTAGAACTTCTTAAACTTCCCTAACCAACTCCACCAACTCCTGTACTGAGATTCGTTTTAGGTGGTGTAGGTGTTGCATAGCAGCTACTACACCCTCTCCTCTTCATCACCTGGATCCGGGGACACGCATTGCAAAACAACTGGAGGCGATTTAGATGCAGTGGAATACTAGTTGCTTGATGGTCTGCAAGAGCTTCTCTAAGGTGTCTCTACAAAAGAGAGTGGAACAGCCATGTCATAACTCTGTCCACAAAAAAAGCCATCTATCATGCTGTTGTCATAAGTACCCTGTTATATGGAGCAGAATGCTGGATGACATACCATCGCCATATCCAATAGCTTGAGGCTTTCCAACAGTGCTGTCTAAGAAAGATCCTGAAAACAAGCTGGCAAAACAAAGCATCATATCTTGATGTGCTACATAAAACAAAGCAGCCCTTTGTTGAAAGCGCAATCATGACACGTCAACTGCAGTGAACTGGACATTAATCCAGATGGATGATGAAAGAATTCCCATGCAACTTTTGTATGGTGAACATGGTCATTGGGGACTGTGGTACTGGAAGACCAAGAAAGCGATATAATGATTGTGTTTTAAAAAAAATCTCTTCAGAACCGTCATATGAACCCTTCTATCCTTCTACCCTTGAGCTACATGCTGTAAACCGCAAACTGTGGGAATCTCTGTTAGGAATGGTACATCAAACTTTGAGCAGAACAGATGCTACAAGATTAATCAAGCCCGTCTTCAGAGAAAGGCGCCAGAGTCTGCAGATGAGATGGCATTTAAATGCCAAATCTGTTTTAGCCATGTGCCTCTGCTGCTGGCCTTGCAGCCCACTCCCATGCAAGACCCCTACCACCAACTGTCATCGTCAGACTTGACGTGACATCCATGGATGGATGGATGGATGGATGGATGGATGAAAACTTCCCTAAACATGGCCTAGGAAGAAAACAAGGACAATTAGCAAAAAGATGTGCATGTATGCATGGAGGAAGCCAGAGGAAGCCAAGATCAAGAACAATAGTTTCAGATGAAATGAGGGCTACAGCCATTGATCATGTGGTAAATCACAGTCTATCCACGAGTGAGGCTGTCCTTAGAGTGCATCCAAACCTACCACTTACTAACTGAACAACATTTTCCAGTACGCTTGTAAAATACTGGAAGCAAAGCCTCCAGAAACCTTAGTTGTGTTTTTGTCTTACTGTAGGATTCAGCAGCTGCCTGTTACAGGAGGCAGAGTATTCATAGAACAAGAAACTGCAATTATGAATATGGTAATTGCCAACAATGGCATAAAACTCAGAGAAATTAGACAGTCCGTGCTAGCAGATAATGCCATGTTTGCAAATGTGCAACGAGTACAAGTACAACTGAAAGAATTGCAAAGAAACATCAGATTCGGATGAATCTGAATTGTACTCCATTGCCTTTGAGAGAAACTCAGAGCATGTGTAGGAACTCAGTTAGCAATATGTCCAGGTAAAATGTCTATATACAGTATTACAGTACTGATGTTCCAGTAACCCAAACCAAAAATCAAAGGACACAGAGTAATTTTACAGTTTTTACACTACTCTTGTCATTGACTTAACGTTTGTATTGCTCTAAGGTAATTGTTGCTTTGTCTAATCGCTTTTCTATACTATCAAAGGTAGGAATTTGATTGGAAGATGAGCAAGAGTTGATGTTCTGGACCAGAGAGAGGGGATCAGACATAACTAATGTAGGTGTGCAGCCATTTCAGATGACGGACTCCTATTACACAAACCACTCATAGCGCCATACTACCGTATACACACCAGCTAATCTCCTTTCTGTCTGATCTCTGTGATAGGCTAGTATGAGCTAGGTGGTACAGGTGGGCAAGGAAAACAAAATCTTGATACATACAGTATGTCATTACTGTATTTGGCAGCACTAGTGGTACAGTGGTTAGTACTGTTGCCTCACAGCAAGCAGGTTCTAGGTTCAAACCTGCTGATTGATGTTTGGAGACCATTCTCTGTAGAGAATGTATGTTGTGCCTGTGTGGGTTTTTTCCAGGTGTTCCAGTGTCCACCAACAGTACAAAAATATGCGGATTAGGTCAACTAATGACTCTAACTTGCCTGTGAATGTCAGCCTATGTGTTAGTCCTGTGAGAGACTGGTAACATGTCTAGGGTGTACCCTACCTCTCATGCAATGGCAGCTGGGATTGGCTTTAGCTCACCTGTGACTCTTTATAGGGTAAGTGGTGTAGATGATGGATGGATAGGTTGATGGATATCACTATTTGGGACAATGTGTCATTTCAACACTCTGCAGCCATCACAGGCTTTTCAAGCACAGCAAAGAATGATGTTGCTGTTGCTACTCCTTTCACCTCATTCCCCTTTTCGAATCCTAAAGATGAATTCTTTTCCACATGGAGGTTGAAGGTCTATGACCACCAGCCACATGACCAGATGGCCCTCATGGATGCCATGAGTCCTGGCTGCCTGGACTTCACAAGAGGAAATTTCTGGAGATGGATCTGGCATTCTAAATGTTTTTATTTAGTTAGTTATTTCCCCAGGTGTATGGGCAGAGAAAACATTTTGTGGCCCAATCTGCAGGACTGGATTGATTCACTTAACTGCCCTCTACACATCCAGGAGTGTAACTGTATATCCTGAATATAGTGAATATAGTACAAAGTGTATATAGTTTTGTTAATTGTGTTTATGATTATGCCCCCCTTGAATGTCTCTACCAGTGTATCGACCAAATCAACAACTGGATGTCACAAAATTTTCTTCAGCTGAATACAGATAAAACAGAAGTAATTCTATTTGGGAAAAAAAGATGAAAGACTCAGGATTACCACTATTCTTGACACAAAGGGGATTAAAACAAAAGATATGGTTAAAAATCTTGGTGTTTTCATTGACAGCAAGCTAAACTTTGACAGTCACATGAAAGCAATCACTAAATCGGCATTTTATCACCTAAAAAAGATTTCCAAACTAAGAGGACTTATGTCAAAAAATGATCTGGAAAAACTTATACATGCCTTCATCACTAGTAGGGTTGACTACTGCAATGGCCTTTTCACAGGCCTGCCAAAAAAGACCACTTCAGGTGATTCAAAATGCAGCGGCTAGGGTTCTCACATGAACAAAAAGAACAGAGCACATTACTCCAATTCTAAGGTCCCTTCACTGGCTTCCAGTAAGCTACAGAATTGACTTTAAAGCATTGCTGCTGGTGTACAAATCTCTAAATGGTACAGGGCCCAATTACCTCTCTGATATGTTGCAGCGGCCTAACCCAATCAGATCTACCAGATCGCAGCAGAAAAAAATTTACTGGTAAAACCTGTTGTTAAAATAAAGTGTGGTGAAGCAGCTTTTAGCTACTATGCAATACAGCTATGGAACCAACTGCCAGAGGACATCAAAAATGCCCCTGCTGTTGGCAGCTTCAAATCTAGACTAAAGACCAAGCTGTTTTCAGATGCTTTCTGCTAACTGATAAATATCATCATCTTTACATGTTTTAAACTTTACTTAACTTTTACAGTCTTTGCATGTTTTAAACTTTACTTAACTTTTATTCTATTTTATTCTGCTGTTTTTTACTGAACTTTTACTTCATTTTATTATTTTATTTCTACTATTGTTTAATTCTTATATTATTTTTATTTTTCTCTCTTCTTCCCCTTTATTTTATGTAATTTTATTTTCTTTTGTTTACTGTTTTGCCTTTACCTCTGTAAAACACATTGAACTGCCACTGTGTATGAAATCCGCGATATAAATAAACTTGCCTTGCCTTGTGTTTGGAATTCCAGCACAATTTGCAAAAAAATAAAGCTGAAGGAAGGGTATTTGCTGAATTACTAAACCATTTATTTGACATGTTGTAGGCTACATTACATTCTATGCAGTGGTGGTGGAATTTCTCTCTCACTATTAAATAGTTTCCTATGCAGCAAAGCCAACAATAAAATAATTAAAAGAATAATATATCTTGTAATGACACCGGTATACATCCCCCCCGGTTCTTCTGATATGAGTGACTATTATTTTAGTGAACAACAATCTTGACTAGGCTGAGATATGTATGAAATATTTTGATAGCTGAGGCATCTTTTGGAGGTAAAATTAGCTCCTGTGCCAAGCTGTGCTTGAATTGTGAACTCTGGACTATATTAAGAATTTTGAAAACATGTCTTCAGTATTGAGAAATGTGTGTTAGCAATCATTAAAAAAAAACCTGTCACTTTCCATCAAAAATAATGTTTTGCAATAATTATTATTAACAGTGTAATTAGTATGCAAGTCATTTAAATAGTATGAATCAAAACTATAATTAAAATTTGGGGAAGCAAACAAGATTAGGAATGGTTCAAATATGTATACATGTCTATAAATAAAATGTGTGTGTGTGTTGGTGTTTGTGCCTTTTTTTGGAGAGCGGGTGTGTGGTATGTGAACATAAACATGTTGGTGTGCATCTGTGTACATACAGTAAGTGTGAGTGCATGTTTTGTGTGTAAATCCATCATTGTGTGTGCTTTGGGGAAGTGCACAAGAATGTGTGTTTGGAGTGTGTACGTGTTGAATGCCTTGTGTGTCTGTGAGGTGAGTGTTTGTTTTTGTCAGCTGGTGGGATTGGGAGTGTGGGCATGTGTGATTGGATTCATGTGTCTGTGTGTTAGATTATGAAAATTTGTGGCATGCCAGTGAATGCATTTGTGTGTGTGTGTGTGTGTGTGTGTGTGTGTGTGTGTGTGTGTGTGTGTGTGTGTGTGTGTGTGTGAAGGTGACACCATTGCTCTTTCTCAAGAGACAGGTGAAACCTGCTGTCTTTCTCTCTCACACCTACAGCTGTTCCAGGCCAGAAAATGCCACCTGACACTCAAAAACAACACCTCACTCTACACCAGTTGGGAGCTGCGATGCCATGTGTGTGTGTACGTACCTTCTGTCTTTTGCGCAAAGTGAAGTTCTTCCAGAGCAGAAGTCTAAGCTGCACCAGGAGACCCATTACACAGACTGCTGTGGCGTCACGATGGAAACACAGACTTGTTTCGTCCCCTGAAGAGGGATAGAAGGACAGACAGATGAGGAAGACAGGTTTATGCCCAAATGTTATGGCTAATGTTACGGTTATGTTAACTGAGAAAAATATTTGGTCTTAAAGTCCAAAATCAATGTCATTCCTTATGTTCCAGAATCATCTATTTTCTATTTTAGTGATGAATAATAGCTGATTGAGAAAAGTATATTGTCTAATGATGGTTAAATTGCTGATCTGTGCACTGAGGGAATTGCTAAAAGACTAATCTGTATCTCTGACATATCGGCACTTTTCGCTGTTTACTCTCCCTCTGAAACCATTTGGATTGGATTGTTCCACCATCAGACCCCACCAACAGAGTAATTTACTTCACACCACATTACAGGCATACTAATGACACTGCAGAGATAATCACTTCCTTTTTTCTCTAACACACACACACACACAATTGTGTCAGAGAGAGCAAGCAATATGGTATGTACCCC
Source organism: Neoarius graeffei (assembly GCF_027579695.1). Lineage (NCBI taxonomy): Eukaryota > Metazoa > Chordata > Actinopteri > Siluriformes > Ariidae > Neoarius > Neoarius graeffei. The sequence continues at coordinate 54,967,514 of NC_083571.1, forward strand.
CTGAGTAGTGCCGGGGTGAATAGTTCTCGCTCAAAGCAAAATTGCTCACTACTGCCAGTTTTTTTTTTTTTTTTTTTTCATTTCATATGCTCTATACACTGTTTGTGTTATTATTATTTACAGCTCCGGCATTGCAAGCCTGTCCTGCTCAGCCAGGTGAAACCTTGGCCAGATGTATGAGCTTTCTGCTTTCTGCAGCACACTGAGTTCTGAACATCCTGAATCTAGTGGTGCATGACGGCATGAGCTTCACCTTACACACAAATACGTATGCTACAGAGTATCAAGCAAATCTGGAAACAATACAAACTTTGTAGGAATAAATCCTTGTTTAATTGCATGAGGAAACAGTCAGTAATGTGTTAATTAACCTTTTCAACCCGAAATGAAAAGCTGAAGTAGGCTGTTTCCATGTGAGAGAGATATTCTGCCATAATTATGAGCCATATTTGAGTTGGCAACTTAGATCTGAAAGTAAACATGCATTTATAATGTGTTCATATGGGAATGTTTATGCATGGAAACTTATGAGTATTCAGAGATGGGTTAAGCACACACACAAGTCAATTTTCTTGGTGCACCATTTTGTATATGCACATCATCTGCATGTAATTCAAGCCTCTGAGGGTGCCAGATTGTTCTTGAGAAGAAGTGTCCTGTTACATCAACACTAGAGTCCAGGACACACCACAGCTTACAGACGTGACCACCATGGACTACAGTTCTCAACAGCCATCACGGAATCTGTCGCATTCATTCTCACCATCGTGCCGATCGCACACACCTGGACTCATTCATTACACACTCACAGTAGATGTGGACTCTAAGATTAGGACCCTAACCTGCATTTTTCACCAGTCATTACCAAGCCATTGCCATTTTGCTGTCATCAGCTGCATCAGACTTCTCACTATGTATTAATGACAGTTAAGTACCTACTACCCGACTGTAACTTTAGTACATTATATGAGTATGTGAGCAGATAGTAAGGACCAATGCCGGGGTGGCCCTATATTTAGCCGGGACCATCCCCGGCCCAAACCATCAATGGTGGCCTGCTTGGAGCATGGGGAAAATAATTTTCACTAATTTTGGTCACTGATCTTATTCTTGCATTAATCATCAATTCAACTGCACTCTGCATTTTCACATGGCAGCCCAGACGCCGACAGCATCGCAGCAGATTAAATAGGCGCTACCAAATAAGGAAATTCTCCCCTCCCCTCTATTGCAGTTGGTTTGGTCCAAGACTCCTCCTCTGTATTGCGGGGAACTTAAACAACATTGGCGCGAAACAGCGCGCGTCAGTGATGGAGGGCAGAAAGAGGCCAGGTGGAACCGAAAGGGCAAAGCTTAAAAAAAGGAAGGAGGTGGCAGCAAAATGTGCCAAATTGACAGATATGTTCTCAAGACCAGCTGGTAGGTTACGAAAGATATGGAGTATGATAACCCTGTTTGTCGATTTTATCAGTCTATGCTAGGCCTATAATGTCTCGATAGTTTGCGATGTCAGTTCAGCTTTTTGATGTCATGTGAAATCTCGCAATTTACACGGTATAGATGTGGTGTATGTCTTAATTCTAAGAAGAACCGGACATTGCTTTACATCCCAGTTATTAACAATTTTAGATGAACAGGTCCCAAATGTGCTGTTGCGCATTATTTCCTCATCCAGCCTATTTCATCTCGCTGTCACACCGTGCATTTCCGCAGGCGTGCGCACATTGTGGTTATGAACACATAGGCCTAGAAGTCATATTTGATGTTAAATAATTGTTGTTAAATATATAACTTAGAAGAGGTGTATGCGTATGACAATATTCTAAGCAGAATCGAACACTTGCTTTAGCCTACATTTCATTTAACCATTTTTGAGTTGCCTAATGCACCCTCACGCTTTATCTGCCGGTTGCTGAGTACCCAGCATTGTTGATTTGCCATTATTTTCGAGGCGTATGCGGCATGTAATGCACAAGCATTGGTTCAAATGCACTCGAGAACCTATATTGTTAAAGTGAAGTGAAGTGAAGTTTACCTGAATTTAAACCAAATAAAAAGCATTGTGAAAGAACAGTTATTTGTTTTATCTTTTTTAATGTACTCAAATTCCTCCTCCATTTCAAAGTGGCCTGAATGTGAATTAAACTCCCGGACTGAAAACAGGGCCCACTCCGGCCCTGGTAAGGACACAATTCAGATGTACTCCACCACCATCTTATCTGTCTTCTGTCCCAGATATTCACTTATGACATATCCACATATGCTGCAAAATTATTCCTACATCAGAAATGTTTAAACAATTCCTGATACATTTTGTACACCACTGCTACAACTGGCTTCACTTCAGGCAGCCATTTTTTTTTTCCCCCAGGGGAATTCTTCTTCTTTGGTCATTTGGATATTCCTGCTGAATTATGGGATAATGTAATGTGGTATGTTTGCATACTATGGATGTAGTAGATCATCCAAGTACCATTTGACTACTATTAAATTCCTAATAGGTATTCAGACACCCAACAAACTGCTTTTTGCATACTAATAATATGGAAGTATGTGTATTTGGATGGAGCCACAGTCTGCTTTTGATCTTGTTCTGTTTTCACATTTCTGCCTTAGCCTTCTCTGGTATCACTGTTTGCTCATCACCTGACCCTTGCCTGTTATTGACTATGATTCGTGACTACATTTTGGATTTATGTGAAGTGTGTTCATTAAAACACTTTGAACTACAATTGCATCTGCCTCCATCATCTGCCTGGTATGTCCAAGATGTGGGTTTGTTGACAGCATCGAGCACACCACTATTAAATGCAAGTGCTTGCTTTTAAGCCTGAAAAAGAATAAAAAATCAGAGATAGAACATGCAGACTACAGAGTGAAATAATGTTTTGTTTGTTTGTTGTTCTTTTGAATGTCAAATGTGCAGTAATGTGGGGAAGCCATAGCCTAAAGGTTAGAGAAGCAGCTGAGGGCTCAAAAAGTCACCAGTTTGATTCCCTCGACTAGCAGGAGTGGCTGAAATGCCCTTGAGCAAGGCACCTAACCCTCAAGTGCTCCCCAGGTGGTTCTGGGTATGTTGTACAGTGGTGCTTGAAAGTTTGTGAACACCTTAGAATTTTCTATATTTCTGCAAAAATATGATCTAAAACATCATCAGATTTTCACACAAGTCCTAAAAGTAGATAAAGAGAACCCACTTAAACAAATGAGACAAAAATATGATACTTGGTCATTTATTTATTGAGGAAAATGATCCACTATTACATATCTGTGAGTGGCAAAAGTATGTGAACCTCTAGGATTAGCAGTTAATTTGAAGGTGAAATTAGAGTCAGGTGTTTTCAATCAATGGGATGACAATCAGGTGTGAGTAGGCACCCTGTTTTATTTAAAGAACAGGGATCTATCAAAGTCTGATCTTCACAACACATGTTTGTGGAAGTGTATCATGGCACGAACAAAGGAGATTTCTGAGGACCTCAGAAAAAGTGTTGTTGATGCACATCAGGCTGGAAAAGGTTACAAAACCATCTCTAAAGAGTTTGGACTCCACCAATCCACAGTCAGACAGATTGTGTACAAATGGAGGAAATTCAAGACCATTGTTACCCTCCCCAGGAGTGGTCGACCAACAAAGATCACTCCAAGAGCAAGGCATGTAATAGTCAGTGAGGTCACAAAGGACCCCAGGGTAACTTCTAAGCAACTGAAGGCCTCTCTCACATTGGCAAATATTAATGTTCATGAGTCCACCATCAGGAGAACACTGAACAACAATGATATGCATGGCAGGGCAGCAAGGAGAAAGCCACTGCTCTCCAAAAAGAACACTGATGCTCGTCTACAGTTTGCTAAAGATCACGTGTACAAGCCAGAAGGCTATTGGAAAAATGTTTTGTGGACGGATGAGACCAAAATATAACTTTTTGGTTTAAATGAGAAGCGTTATGTTTGGAGAAAGGAAAACACTGCATTCCAGCATAAGAACCTTATCCCATCTGTGAAACATGGTGGTGGTAGTATCATGGTTTGGGCCTGTTTTGCTGCATCTGGGCCAGGACGGCTTGCCATCATTGATGGAACAATGAATTCTGAATTATACCAGCAAATTCTAAAGGAAAATGTCAGGATATCTGTCCATGAACTGAATCTCAAGAGAAGGTGGGTCATGCAGCAAGACAATGACCCTAAGCACACAAGTCATTCTACCAAAGAATGGTAAAAGAATAAAGTTAATGTTTTGGAATGGCCAAGTCAAAGTCCTGACCTTAATCCAATCAAAATGTTGTGGAAGGAACTGAAGTGAGCAGTTCATGTGAGGAAACCCACCAACATCCCAGAGTTGAAGCTGTACTATATGGAGGAATGGGCTAAAATTCTTCCAAGCCAGTGTGCAGGACTGATCAACAGTTACCGCAAATGTTGAGTTGCAGTTATTGCTGCACAAGAGGGTCACACCAGATACTGAAAGCAAAGGTTCACAAACTTTTGCCACTCACATAATATATAATATTGGATCATTTTCCTCAATAAATAAATGACCAACTATAATATTTTTGTCTCATTTGTTTAACTGGGTTCTCTTCATCTACTTTTAGGACTTGTGTGAAAATCTGATGATGTTTTAGGTCATATTTATGGAGAAATATAGAAAATTCTAAAGGGTTCACAAACCTTCAAGCACCACTGTACATCACTCTGGATAAGGGCATCTGTTAAATGCCTGTAATCTAATATTGTAGTCCAACATAAAAGCAAAAGAGAATTTTTAAATAAAATTACAAAAAATGGCATAATTAATAATAATAATAATAATAATAATAATAATAATAATACAACCCTGATTCCAAAAAAGTTGGGACAAAGTACAAATCGTAAATAAAAATGGAATGCAATGATGTGGAAATTTCAAAATTCCATATTTTATTCAGAATAGAACATAGATGACATATCAAATGTTTAAACTGAGAAAATGTATCATTTAAAGAGAAAAATTAGGTGATTTTAAATTTCATGACAACAACACATCTCGGGCGGCACGGTGGTGTAGTGGTTAGCGCTGTCGCCTCACAGCAAGAAGGTCCGGGTTCGAGCCCCGTGGCTGGCGAGGGCCTTTCTGTGTGGAGTTTGCATGTTCTCCCCGTATCCGCGTGGGTTTCCTCCGGGTGCTCCGGTTTCCCCCACAGTCCAAAGACATGCAGGTTAGGTTAACTGGTGACTCTAAATTGACCGTGAGTGTGAATGGTTGTCTGTGTCTATGTGTCAGCCCTGTGATGACCTGGCAACTTGTCCAGGGTGTACCCCGCCTTTCGCCCGTAGTCAGCTGGGATAGGCTCCAGCTTGCCTGCGACCCTGTAGAAGGATAAAGCAGCTAGAGATCATGAGATGAGATGAGATGAGATGAGATGAGATGAGACAACACATCTCAAAAAAGTTGGGACAAGGCCATGTTTACCACTGTGAGACATCCCCTTTTCTCTTTACAACAGTCTGTAAACGTCTGGGGACTGAGGAGACAAGTTGCTCAAGTTTAGGGCCCGTTTACACGAGGACGCTGTCGGGTAAAACCGACTAAATATTTTATCGGAAGTGCCTTTCATCTACACAGGGATGGCATTTCCGAGGCTGAAAAACCGAAAAAATTGAAAACGCCTTCCAGAGTGGATAAGTTAAAAACAGCCCTCGTTGCATATCCATCTAAACTACCCAATACGCGAAACTCTGCTCGGATCTGCTCACGTCGGGTACGCGTTTACGTCATACATATGTCATATACTGTACATGCCAGCCCGGGAAGTAAGAAAGTAAGTAAAAAAGTAAGAGCATGTCTGATTACATCGATCCAACGGACCTTCAAGCTGCTCTGGCAGCTTTAATAAACGTCCAGGAGTCCTTCGAACATCTATACCGAATCTGCACATATACCGTTAATGAACAGAGGCAAGTATAGTATGCTCTTACTTTTTTACTTACTTTCTTACTTACCATAGCCAGAGTAGTCAAAGTTTTCGCCGCGCAGATGTGCAGATCAGACAAGACAGAAGACGTTGCGCATGCGTGCAGACATAGCGGAGGTCTTTCACAGCACCACCTAGCCGCCTGGCATGCACATCCAATTGAATTCCACACATTTATGCGTCACCGTATAGACGCAGATTTCCTCCTTGAAAACGGTCGTGTAGACGCGGAAAAAAGTGAGAACGAAAACGGACTTTTGCGTTTTTGTTTCAGACCGTCCCCGTGTAAAGTGGGCCTTAGGGATAGGAATGTTAACCCATTCTTGTCTAATGTAGGATTCTAGTTGCTCAACTGTCTTAGGTCTTTTTTGTTGTATCTTCCGTTTTATGATGCGCCAAATGTTTTCTATGGGTGAAAGAACTGGACTGCAGGCTGGCCAGTTCAGTACCCGGACCCTTCTTCTATGCAGCCATGATGCTGTAATTGATGCAGTATGTGGTTTGGCATTGTCATGTTGGAAAATGCAAGGTCTTCCCTGAAAGAAATGTCGTCTGGATGGGAGCATATGTTGCTCTAGAACCTGGATATACCTTTCAGCACTGATGGTGTCTTTCCAGATGTGTAAGCTGCCCATGCCACACGCACTAATGCAACCCCATACCATCAGAGATGCAGGCTTGTGAACTGAGCGCTGATAACAACTTGGGTCGCCCTTCTCCTCTTTAGCCTGAATGTCACGGCGTCCCTGATTTCCATAAAGAACTTCAAATTTTGATTCGTCTGACCACAGAACAGTCTCCCACTTTGCCACAGTCCATTTTACATGAGCCTTGACCCAGAGAAGACATCTGCGCTTCTGGATCATGTTTAGATACGGCTTCTTCTTTGAACTATAGAGTTTTAGCTGGCAACGGCGGATGGCACAGTGAATTGTGTTCACAGATAATGTTCTCTGGAAATATTCCTGAGCCCATTTTGTGATTTCCAATACAGAAGCATGCCTGTATGTGATGCAGTGCCGTCTAAGGGCCCGAAGATCACGGGCACCCAGTATGGTTTTCCGGCCTTGACCCTTACACACAGAGATTCTTCCAGATTCTCTGAATCTTTTGATGATATTATGCACTGTAGATTATGATATGTTCAAACTCTTTGCAATTTTACACTGTCGAACTCCTTTCTGATATTGTTCCACTATTTGTCGGCGGAGAATTAGGGGGATTGGTGATCCTCTTCCCATCTTTACTTCTGAGAGCCACTGCCACTCCAAGATGCTCTTTTTATACCCAGTCATGTTAATGACCTATTGCCTAATGAGTTGCAATTTGGTCCTCCAGCTGTTCCTTTTTTGTAACTTTTAACTTTTCCAGCCTCTTATTGCCCCTGTCCCAACTTTTTTGAAATGTGTTGCTGTCATGAAATTTCAAATGAGCCAATATTTGGCATGAAATTTCAAAATGTCTCACTTTCGACATTTGATATGTTGTCTATGTTCTATTGTGAATACAATATCAGTTTTTGAGATTTGTAAATTATTGCATTCCATTTTTATTTACAATTTGTACTTTGTCCCAACTTTTTTGGAATCAGGGTTGTAATAATAATAATAATAATAATAATATCTGATTGAGAAAATGGAAAGCATTCAAATAAACTTCTAACAGGAGTCTGGTATGTTGTATTTTGTCGATATATTGCCACATGCAGCGATATACAGTACGGAAGTAATAAATGTGAAGGTTTTATGTCATTCAGGACAATTATATAGAGTTCATAGAATATGAATTCTGGCTAGCTCGCTGGATGTTTGATTTTTGTTTTTTTGCACCATTCTATGTCAACTTTAAAGACTGTTGTGCATGAAAATTTCAGGAAATCACCAATTTCTGAAATATTCAAACTAGCCCATCTGGCACCAACAACCACACTGTGGTCAACCTCACTGACATCATATTCCTCCCCATTCTGATGTTTCATTTTATGCACTTTGCTGCTGCCGTATGATTGGCTGATTGGATACTTGCATGAATGAGTGGTTGGTGAGTTGTTTGTAAATCTGAATGTCTCTGTTTATCCTTCCATTTTTTGATCTATTTTTTCAAATACTTGTCCTTTTCAATGTTATATCTTCTGATTTATCTTTTTATTTTTCTTGAGAATTCTGCTATTTTGCTATTGGTCTTTTGCTTATTTTGATTTGTGAATATAAAACTTAATATTTAACAGTTTTCAGAGTGACCTTTCAGCAATTTGCAAGCACAATGCATTATTTCCTTCAGGAAATGCAGATTTACTTCGACTGTTTCAATTCCCCATCAAACCTGCAACAATTTTACTTGCTTAACGTGTGCATCCAATATATAAGGGTATAATTAGCTGTTGTTCATTATTGGCTAATACTGAAGGGAAGCTCTAATATCTCCCATGTACCATCAGCCATGAATAACAGAGCATTATTTTGTATAGATTTGGCAAGTCAAAGTGAAAACAAGTGTGTGAGCTGTATTGGATTGGTGCACTGATGCAGAGAGTCCATCCGGCTCAGCAAAGCTGGACGTGATCTGTGATTCTTAAACTTGTTGTTTGTTATTGAGCAATAGTGGTGTCGAACATTCTATTCTGATTGGTCAAAACGTGTTGAGTACTTTTCTATAATGTAACATGGTGGATTTGCATGGTTGATGCTCCACATAAACGTATATCCATCCATCCATCCATCCATCATCTGTAGCCGCTTATCCTGTTCTACAGGGTCGCAGGCAAGCTGGAGCCTATCCCAGTTGACTATGGACAAGAGACGGGGTACACCCTGGATAAGCATACATGTCAACCCCTACAGATTTCCCGTATTCCATACGCATTTTGGCATTTTAAAAATGGTACGGGCGTAGTGGTATTCAACTACGGATTTTTCTACATTTTCATCTCATCTCATCTCATTATCTGTAGCCGCTTTATCCTGTCCTACAGGGTCGCAGGCAAGCTGGAGCCTATCCCAGCTGACTACGGGCGAAAGGCGGGGTACACCCTGGACAAGTCGCCAGGTCATCACAGGGCCGACACATAGACACAGACAACCATTCACACTCACATTCACACCTACGGTCAATTTAGAGTCACCAGTTAACCTAACCTACATGTCTTTGGACTGTGGGGGAAACCGGAGCACCCGGAGGAAACCCACGCAGACACAGGGAGAACATGCAAACTCCGCACAGAAAGGCCCTCGCCGGCCACGGGGCTCGAACCCGGACCTTCTTGCTGTGAGGCGACAGTGCTAACCACTACACCACCGTGCCGCCCGTTTCTACATTTTCACCTTAAAATTATTTTGATTTATTACCATCAAAAAAATCGTCATGAAATACGAAAATGCATGGGAGCCGCCATTTTCTACATTTAGAATTACTCAACCGGTACTTCCGCTAGTACCAACAAGCCATTCTGAATGTCTGAGCATGCGCAATTGTGATTTTCCTGCACACCGAGTGGGAAATAACAGCACATGTAGCGTAACAATAGACAGGTCAAGAGGTCAAGATGTCTGCACCACCGAAGAAAAAACTAAAAACATCGAAAACTGGAGGTCGCTTTCTTCCCGAATGGACAGAAACATTCAATGGAATAATTATCGCTTCCAAAATGGGAGTAAGTCAACTGCACAATTTGTTGTAGAGACGTGAAAGTGTTTGCCTCTGGAATTTATGACGTGAGGGAACACATGAAATCTCAAATGCATGTGAAGAATGTAAACCAGAAAAAGAGACAGCCGTCAATTAAATTCTTCACGCAAAAGCCAACAAAGGTTGTATCTGACATTAGGTCTTAGGTAAGATCTGATGCATTTTTATTATGCATTAAATATTACTATGGATTTGGTATGGAAATTATGGATTTCTTTACCAGGGAGTACAGGTGAGAGCCGTGAGGGGTTGACATGTATGGACAAGTCGCCAGGTTATCACAGAGCTGACACAGAGACAAACAACCATTCACACCTACAGTCAATTTAGAGCCACCAATTAACCTAACCTACATGTCTTTGGGGGAAACCAGAGCACCCAGAGGAAACTTACGCAGACACGGGGAAGACATGCAAACTTTACACAGAAAGGCCCTCGCTGGCCACTGGGCTCGAACCCAGGACCTTCTTGCTGTGAAGCGACAGTGCTAACCACTACACCACCATGCCGCCCCATAAATGTCTCATCTCATCTCAGTTCTAGCCACTTTATCCTGTTCTACAGGGTCGCAGGCAAGCTGGAGCCTATCCCAGCTGACTACGGGCGAAAGGCGGGGTACACCCTGGACAAGTCGCCAGGTCATCACAGGGCTGACACATAGACACAGACAACCATTCACACTCACATTCACACCTACGGTCAATTTAGAGTCACCAGTTAACTTAACCTGCATGTCTTTGGACTGTGAGGGAAACCGGAGCACCCGGAGGAAACCCACGCGGACACGGGGAGAACATGCAAACTCCGCACAGAAAGGCCCTCGCCGGCCACAGGGCTCGAACCCGGACCTTCTTGCTGTGAGGCGACAGCGCTAACCACTACACCACCATGCCGCCTCCCCATAAATGTATATATTAAAAAAAAGATAGTTTGTGTAATTGCTGATATGGTGATATATCCTTTTATTTAGCATTTTTGGAAGCAGTCTCCAGTGCTATTGCTTTGTAATACAGATCACAGCTGTAAGTATTGCATTCTGACATGGGAAAGTCTTCAAGAGAGGACTTTGTGGTTTCTCAGTCACATGACATGCTGGATTGTCTGTGATAACAGGAACTATCTTGTTCCACACACATTCTACAGTATTAAATATAACAATAAATGGATGTCACCACACCAATGTTATTTTCCTATGACAGCACAACCTGTCATATTGTGTGTGTATATATATATATATATATATAATTTCAGTGTGTTAATCAGATTCTGACAGAATTCATCTTCAGAGAATTGTAGTGAGCGAGAGAGAGAGGATATTACATGGTTGCGTGAAGATATGAAGTTTGTCTTTGAGTGATGAACATATTGACGAGTGAGCAGAGTGAATGAGTGAAAGTATTTTCAACATGAGAAGATAAACTTCATGCCTTCATGCCACCATGTAATGTTCTTTCATATTACAGTATATGCACACATCAAAAAACAAACATTTTAAAAATAAACACGCAAGTTAATCTAAAGAAGTTTAATTTTAAACCAGTTTGCCATTTTGACAATGCATGTCTAGTCAGTGGGAAAACACTGAGAGTGATGTCATCAGAGCGAAATATCAGAAAATGTGTCACTCAGATCCGCGATGTATTTTGTATGAAAAATGCGAGTTTTGCAAAATAAGATAAACTTCATACCTTTAAACCAATGTGTGATGTTCTTTTTATTATATAAACACACACACTTTTTAACGTATTCATATTTATATGCTGTGGCAGCGGGGGCGTGGTCAAGCACCGGTCTGTGACAGGAGGGCGGAGTTGGGGAAGGTAAGTGGCAGAATCGCTTCACCTGAGTGTCATTAACCTGTGTTTTGTGTGTTCTCCCCAGTAAACCGCCCTATTTAAGGAGGGAGAGCGAGAGCAGAGGAGTTCAGCCCCGGACGAGACGCTGTGTGTGTGTGTGTGTGTGTGTGTGTGTGTGTGTGTCTGTCTGTCTGTCTGTCTGTCTGTCTCTCTCTCGCTATTTTCGAAACATTATTGCAAACCTGAAAAGTGTGGCAATAAAGCCGATTAGACAAACCTGATCTCTGTCCTGCCGTCCTCTGTGCTCCACCCACACGCGATTCTCCCTACAGTGGTGCCGAAACCCGGGACCGTGGAGCACCTGTCCTGCAGCCCCATGGAATCCTCCCCGTTCGCGGACTTGGTCCACGCCCTCGCCACGGCTCAGCAGAGCCAGCACCAGGCGCTCGTCACACTCCGGAAGGAGCAGGAGCGCCGCTTCGAAGCCCTGGTGCTGGCTCAACAGGAAGACCGTGAGGCGTTCCGGCGCCTCCTCGCGTCGGCGGGGTCCACCAGCGCCTCGGCCGCGGGCCCATCTCCCATCACCTTGACTAAGATGGGCCCGCAGGACGACCCCGAGGCGTTCATCGCGTTGTTCGAACAGGTCGCCGAAGCCTCGGGGTGGCCGATGGAACAGCGCGCGGCGCGCCTCCTCCCCCTCCTGACGGGAGAGGCGCAGTTAGCCGCACTACAGCTCCCCGCCGACCACCGGCTGGCCTACGCCGACCTTCGCCGGGCCGTCCTCCAGCGCGTGGGGCGCACGCCGGAGCAGCAGTGCCAGCGCTTCCGCGCGCTGCGAATGGAGGAAGTCGGCAGCCCGTTCGCGTTCGGCCAGCAGCTCCGGGACGCCTGCTGGCGGTGGCTGAGGGCCGAAGATCGCGACGCCGAGGGGATCATCGACCAGGTGGCGCTGGAGCAGTTCATCGCCCGCCTACCCGCCGGAACTGCGGAGTGGGTCCAGTGCCACCGCCCGGCGTCGCTGGATCAGGCCGTAGGACTGGCGGAGGATCATCTGGCGGCTGTCCCGGCGGCAGGACAACGGATGTAATCTTCTCTCTCTCTCTCTCTCTCTCTCTCTCTCTTCCCCCTCCTCCCGTGTCCCGTCCTCGCCCCATTCCCCCACCACGGAGGCGGGGGCCGGCCCCACCCCAGCCGGCCCGCCGCACCCGTGGTGCCCTCCCGTTTCTCCCTTCTGTGTCTGTCTCTCCCCCCCCTCAGGTGAGTGACCCTCAATCCACAGCTGCAGAGGGGAGGCCCGGGCCGGTTTGCTGGCGCTGCGGGGAACCGGGCCACCTGCAGCAACAGTGTGCCGCGATGGAGGTGGGGGCGGTGGTGCGGATCCCCGACACGCCAGAGGCTGCCCTCGATCAGGCCGGAGCATATCGCATACCGGTAAGTGTACAAGGGGCGACCTATCAGGCGTTGCAACCAGACCTCGATCCGCCAAAGCCTGGTGCAAGACGAGGCATTGGGGGGAGCACAAGGGGTGAAGGTGTTGTGTGTGCACGGGGATGTTCACTGCTACCCGTTGGTGTCGGTCCACATACATTGCAGAGGGGACAAATCTATAGTGAAGGCGGCGGTTAATCCTCGCCTTACCCACTCTTTAATCTTGGGGACTGATTGGCCGGGATTCCGGGGGTTGATGGCACACCTAGTAAAGAGTGGGTCCTGCCGGTTAGCTGGGGGGGGTCCCGGTGTCGTTTTGGCTGGAGCTGCGGTCGCAGAGCCGTCTACGTCATCTCCGCGACAGAGTGAGGAGCCCCCGGCTCCTCCTCTTTCTATTGGGGAATCCCTCGCGGATTTCCCACTGGAACAATCGCGAGACGAAACTCTGCGACACGCGTTTGACCAAGTGAGAGTAATCGATGGTCAAACGCTCCAGCCGAATGCCACCCCGACCTTCCCCTATTTTTCCATTTTAAAGGATAGGTTATACCGAGTGACGCAGGACACTCAGACAAAGGAGCGTGTCACCCAGTTGTTAATTCCAAAGAGCCGCCGGGAATTGGTATTCCAGGCGGCTCACTTTAATCCCATGGCGGGACACCTCGTGCAGGATAAAACACTCGCCCGGATAATGGCCCGATTCTATTGGCCGGGGATTCGCGGCGACGTCCGTAAGTGGTGTACGGCGTGCCGCGAATGCCAGTTAGTAAATCCAGTGGCCATTCCAAAAGCGCCCTTGCGCCCCCTACCATTAATCGAGACCCCGTTTGAACGAATTGGGATGGATCTCGTCGGGCCATTAGATCGGTCAACACGAGGGTACCGCTTTATATTGGTTCTGGTGGACTATGCAACGCGATACCCGGAAGCGGTGCCTCTTCGCAATATCTCCGCACATAGTATTGCAGAGGCCCTCTTCCACGTCATCTCCCGGGTCGGAATCCCGAAAGAGATTCTGACTGATCAAGGCACCTCGTTTATGTCACGAACACTGGCCGAACTGTATGGGCTACTGGGTATTAAGCCGATCCGCACCAGCGTGTATCACCCACAAACGGACGGTTTAGTCGAACGGTTCAACCGCACCCTCAAGAATATTATCAAAAAATTCGTAAGTGAGGACGCACGTAACTGGGATAAGTGGCTCGAACCCTTGTTGTTTGCAGTGCGAGAGGTCCCCCAAGCCTCCACGGGGTTCTCCCCATTTGAATTACTGTATGGGCGTAAGCCGCGCGGCATCTTAGATGTACTGCGGGAAAATTGGGAGGAGGGACCTTCGCAGAGCAAAAATGAAATTCAATACGTTATGGATCTGCGCGCAAAACTCCACACGCTCACCCACTTAACTCAGGAGAATTTGCGGCAGGCCCAGGAACGGCAAACCCGCCTGTACAACAAGGGCACGCGCCTTAGAGAGTTCACTCCGGGAGATAAGGTACTCGTCCTGTTGCCCACGTCGAGCTCCAAATTAATCGCCAAGTGGCAAGGGCCCTTCGAGGTCACACGGCGAGTCGGGGACGTCGACTATGAGGTTAGGCGAACGGACAGGGAGGGGGCGCTACAGATCTACCACCTCAATCTGCTGAAGCTCTGGAATGAGGAGGTCCCCGTGGCGTTGGTGTCGGTAGTTCCGGAGAAGGCGGAGCTGGGGCCGGAGATCCAAAAAGGGTCATTGGCATCTCGCACCTCTCCGGTCCCCTGTGGAGACCACCTCTCCCCGACCCAACTCACGGAGGTCGCCCAGTTGCAGGCCGAGTTTTCGGATGTGTTCTCGCCCCGGCCCGGACGTACCAACCTCATAGAACACCACATAGAGACGCCCCCGGGGGTGGTAGTGCGTAGCCGCCCTTATAGATTACCCGAACACAAAAAAAAGGTGGTTCGGGAAGAACTTCAGGCCATGCTCGAAATGGGCATCGTCGAGGAGTCCCACAGTGACTGGAGCAGCCCGGTGGTCTTGGTTCCCAAGGCCGACGGCTCGGTCCGGTTCTGTGTGGACTATAGAAAAGTCAATGCGGTGTCTAAATTCGACGCGTACCCAATGCCTCGTATTGATGAGCTGCTCGATCGACTAGGCACGGCTCGCTTTTACTCGACACTGGATTTGACGAAGGGATATTGGCAGATCCCCTTGACTCCATTATCCCGGGAAAAAACGGCCTTTTCCACACCGTTCGGCTTACACCAGTTCGTCACACTTCCGTTTGGGCTGTTTGGGGCGCCTGCTACGTTTCAGCGGCTGATGGACCGGATCCTCCGGCCCCACGCCACCTATGCGGCCGCTTACTTAGACGACATAATCATTTATAGTAATGACTGGCAGCGGCACCTGCAACACCTGAGGGCCGTCCTTAGGTCGCTGAGGCGGGCGGGGCTCACTGCCAACCCGAAGAAGTGTGCGATTGGGCGGGTGGAAGTACGGTATCTGGGCTTCCACTTGGGTAACGGGCAGGTGCGTCCCCAAATTAATAAGACAGCAGCGATTGCGGCCTGCCCGAGACCCAAGACCAAAAAGGGGGTGAGACAGTTCCTGGGGCTGGCTGGCTATTATCGTAGGTTTATACCTAATTATTCGGACGTCACCAGCCCGCTGACTGACCTCACTAAAAAGGGGGCGCCAGATCCGGTCCAGTGGACGGAGCAGTGCCACCGGGCTTTCTCTGAGGTAAAGGCTGCACTGTGTGGGGGGCCACTTTTGCACTCCCCTGACTTCTCTCTCCCCTTTTTGTTGCAGACGGATGCGTCGGACAGAGGGCTGGGGGCCGTTTTGTCCCAGCAGGTGGGGGGAGAGGACCGCCCAGTATTGTACATCAGCCGGAAGCTGTCAGTGCGTGAGGGGCGCTACAGCACTATCGTGAAGGAGTGCCTGGCCATCAAGTGGGCGGTCCTCGCCCTCCGTTACTACCTGCTGGGGCGCTCTTTCACCCTCTGTTCGGACCACGCGCCCCTCCAGTGGCTCCACCGCATGAAGGATGCCAACGCGCGGATCACCCGTTGGTATCTGGCGCTCCAACCTTTCAACTTCAAG
The DNA here is from genome assembly GCF_027579695.1 of Neoarius graeffei. Lineage (NCBI taxonomy): Eukaryota > Metazoa > Chordata > Actinopteri > Siluriformes > Ariidae > Neoarius > Neoarius graeffei. Next base: position 54,983,467 of record NC_083571.1, read on the forward strand.
GTGGTCCACAGGCCGGGGGCGCAGATGGTCGTGGCGGACTTCCTCTCCCGTCAAGGGGGGGGGGGGGGAGTCGGCTGCGGGCCGGACGGGCGCCCGGCCTGAGTCGGGCGGTGGGGGTATGTGGCAGCGGGGGCGTGGTCAAGCACCGGTCTGTGACAGGAGGGCAGAGTTGGGGAAGGTAAGTGGCAGAATCGCTTCACCTGAGTGTCATTAACCTGTGTTTTGTGTGTTCTCCCCAGTAAACCGCCCTATTTAAGGAGGGAGAGCGAGAGCAGAGGAGTTCAGCCCCGGACGAGACGCTGTGTGTGTGTGTGTGTGTGTGTGTGTGTCTCTCTCGCTATTTTCGAAACATTATTGCAAACCTGAAAAGTGTGGCAATAAAGCCGATTAGACAAACCTGATCTCTGTCCTGACGTCCTCTGTGCTCCACCCACACGCGATTCTCCCTACATATGCATATTTATATTTTTAGAGGTTTTATGTACAATACTGCACAGAGATGTTTTGCCACACACATTTCACTGCCATTGTTTTTATACGATTGTGCATGTGACAAATAAAGTACTCTCTATCTATCTATCTATCTATCTATCTATCTATCTATCTATCTATCTATCTATCAAACAAAAAGTACCCAAATATATCAAAACAATTCATCGATTTCCTCATGAGTGACGTACAGAGATTTATGTCACAGTTTTGGTTCTCCATGTCCCAGATGCAGCTCATATGAAAAAATATGAGTGGTGTACTTCCTGGTAAAACACTCGTTTCCATATCATGCAATATAATATATTATTATACATACAGGCCACTGTGGCAGTGGGGGCGTGGTCAAGCGTCGGTCTGTGACCGGAGGGCGGAGTCAGGGAAGGTAAGTGGCAGAATCACTACACCTGATGTGAATTAACCTGTGTTTGTGTGTCTTCCCAGGAGCCGCACCCTATTTAAGGGAGAGAGCGAGAGCAGAGCGGGCTCTCTCCCGACCAGAACACGTGTGTGTGTGGCGTGTGTGTATATGTTGATCAAAGTATAGTTAAGGCTGAAAAGCTGTAATAAACGTGTTTGTGAACTCAGTTCTGGCCTGCCGTCCTTCTGTGCTCCACCTACCCATCCGAGTTGCTACAGTGGTGCTGAAACCCGGGACCGAGCGCAGGAGAAAACAACCCCATGGAGTCCTCCCCTTTCACCGAGCTGGTCCACACCCTCGCCACGGCCCAGCAAAGCCAGCACCAGGCACTAGTCGCCCTCCGGAGGGAACAGGAACAGCGGATCGAGGCCCTGATGCTGGCTCAGCAGGAGGAGCAACAGGCATTCCGGCACCTCCTCGCGTCGGCGGGGTCCACCGCCGCGGGACTGGCCCCCTTCACCCTGACGAAGATGGGCCACCAGGACGACCCCGAGGCCTTCCTCATGCTCTTTGAACAGGTTGCAGAGACCTCGGGGTGGCCGATGGAACAGCGCGTGGCACGCCTCCTCCCCCTGCTAACGGGAGAGGCGCAGCTGGCCGCGCTACAGCTCCCCGCCGACCACCGGCTGGCCTACGTGGACCTTCGCCGGGCTGTCCTCCAGCGTGTGGGATACATCCCCGAGCAACAATGGCAGTGCTTCCGCGCTTTGCACTTGGAGGAAGTCGGCTGGCCATTCGCGTTTGGCCAGCAACTCCGGGACGCCTGCGGGCGGTGGTTGAGGGCCGACAACCACGACGCCAAGGGGATCATTGACCAGGTGGCGCTGGAGCAGTTCATCGCGCGTCTACCAGCCAGAGCTGCAGAGTGGGTCCAGTGCCACCACCCAGCGTCGCTGGATCAGGCAATCGAGCTGGCGGAGGACCATTTGGCGGCTGTCCCGACAGCAGGACAGCAAACAACCTCTTCTCCTCTCTCTCTCTCCCCCTCTCCTCCTGTGTCTCGTCCTCGCCCCGTTCCCCCACTGCGGAGGCGGGGGCCGGCCCCACCCCAGCCGGCCCGCCGCACCCACGGTGCCCTCCCGTTCCTCCCGTCTGTGTCTGTCTCTCCCCCCCCCTCAGGTGAGTGAGCCCCAGAGCACCAGTGCAGAGAGGGAGCCCAGGCCGGATTGCTGGTGCTGTGGGGAGCCGGGCCACCTCCAACAGCAGTGCTCGGTAATGGAGGTGGGCGCGGTGGTTCGGATCCCCGACGTGCTGGGAGCCGCCCTCGATCGGGCCGGAGCGTATCGCATACCGGTGAGTATCCAAGGGGATACGTATCAGGCGTTGGTGGATTCCGGCTGTAATCAGACCTCAATCCACCAAAGCCTGGTGCAAGACAAGGCATTGGGGGGAGCACAATTCGTGAAGGTGTTGTATGTGCACGGGGATGTTCACAGCTACCCTTTAGTGTCAGTTCACATTCTGTTTCAAGGGGAGAAATTTATAGTAAAGGCGGCGGTTAATCCTCGCCTCACCCACTCTATAATTTTGGGGACTGATTGGCCGGGATTTCGGGAATTAATGAGTCATTTAGTGAAGAGTGGGTTCTGCCATAGTTTAACAGGGGGAGGTCCCGGTGTCGCGTTAGCGGGAGCAGCTGTCACAGAGCCGTCTACGTCAGTTCCACGTCAGAGTGAGGAGCCGCCGGCCCCTCCTCTCTCTCTCGGGGAATTCCTCGCGGATTTCCCGTTAGAGCAGTCGCGAGACGAGACTCTGCGGCATGCATTTGACCAAGTGAGAGTAATCGATGGTCAAATGCTCCAGCCAAACCTCACCCCGTCCTTCCCCTACTTCGCGATTATGAAGGATAGATTATACCGAGTGACGCAGGACACTCAAACTAAAGAGCAAGTCACGCAGCTTTTGATTCCGAAGAGCCGCCGGGAATTGGTATTCCAGGCGGCTCACTTTAATCCCATGGCTGGACACTTAGGGCAGGATAAAACACTAGCCTGAATAATGGCCCGGTTCTATTGGCCAGGGATTCGCGGCGATGTCCGTAGGTGGTGTACGGCATGCCGCGAATGCCAGTTAGTAAATCCAGCGGCCATTCCAAAAGTGCCTTTGCACCCTTTACCATTAATCGAGACCCCTTTTGAAAGAATTGGGATGGATCTCGTCGGGCCATTAGATCGGTCAACACGAGGGTACCGCTTTATATTAGTTCTGGTGGACTATGCAACGCGATACCCGGAAGCAGTGCCACTTCGCAATATCTCAGCACGCAGTATTGCGGAGGCACTGTTCCGCGTTATCTCCCGAGTTGGAATCCCGAAAGAGATTCTGACTGACCAAGGCACCGCGTTTATGTCACGTACACTAAAGGAACTGTAGAGGTTGTTGGGTATTAAGCCAATCCGCACCAGCGTTTATCACCCACAAATGGACGGTTTAGTTGAACGGTTCAATTGCACCCTCAATAATATAATTAAAAAATTCGTAAGTGAGGACGCACATAATTGGGAAAAGTGGCTCGAGCCCTTGTTGTTTTCAGTGCGAGAGGTCCCACAAGCCTCCACGGGGTTCTCCCCATTTGAATTGTTATACGAGCGTAAGCCGCGCGGCATTCTAGATGTGCTGTGGGAAAATTGGGAGGAGGGACCTTCACAAAGTAAAAATGAAATCCAATATGTTATTGACCACACAAAACTCCACACACTCGCCCACCTAACCCAGGAGAATTTGCGGCAGGCCCAAGAACGACAAACCCACCTGTACAACAAGGGTACGCGCCTCAGGGAGTTTGCACCGGGAGATAAAGTACTCGTACTGTTGCCCACGTCGAGCTCTAAATTAATCGCCAGGTGGCAAGGACCCTTTGAGGTCACACGGCGAGTCGGGGATGTCGACTATGAGGTGAGGTGAATGGACAGGGGTGGGGCGTTACAGGTATACCACCTCAATCTGTTAAAACGTTGGAGCGAGGAGGTCCCCGTGGCACTGGTGTCGGTGGTTCCTGAGAAGGCGGAGCTGGAGCCGGAGGTTCAAAAGGGAAAATTGGCATCACCCACCGCTCCGGTCCCCTGTGGAGCCCACCTCTCACCGACCCAGCTCGCGGAGGTTGCCCGGTTGCAAACAGAATTTTCTGACGTGTTCTCGCCCCTGCCTGACCGCACCCACCTCATAGAACACCACATTGAGACGCCCCCGGGGGTGGTAATGCGCAGCCGCCCTTACAGACTGCCCGAACACAAGAAAAAGATGGTTTGGGAAGAACTTGAGACCATGCTCGAAATGGGCATTGTCGAGGAGTCCCACAGTGACTGGAGCAGCCCGGTGGTCTTGGTTCCCAAGGCCGATGGGTCGGTCCAGTTCTGTGTCGACTATAGGAAGGTCAACGCGGTGTCTAAATTCGACGCGTGCCCAATGCCTCGTATTGATGAGTTGCTCGATCGACTAGGCACGGCTTGCTTTTACTCGACACTGGATTTAACAAAGGGTTATTGGCAGATCCCCTTGACTCCATTATCCCGAGAAAAAACGGCCTTTTCCACACCATTCGGCTTACACCAGTTTGTCACACTTCCTTTTGGGCTGTTTGGGGCGCCCGCTACATTTCAGCGGCTGATGGATAGGGTCCTTCGCCCCCACGGCACCTATGCGGCCACCTATCTTGACAATATCATTATCTATAGTAATGACTGGCCGAGGCACCTCGAACATCTGAGGGCCGTCCTTAGGTCGCTGAGGCGGGCGGGCCTCACAGCCAACCTGAAGAAGTGTGCGATTGGGTGGGTGAAATTACGGTATCTGGGCTTCCACTTGGGCAACGGGCAGGTGCGTCCCCAAATTAACAAGACAGCAGCAATTGCAGCCTGCCCGAGGCCCAAGACCAAAAAGGGGGTGAAACAGTTCCTGGGGCTGGCTGGCTATTATCGTAGGTTTATACCTAATTATTCGGACATCACCAGCCCGCTGACTGATCTCACTAAAAAGGAGGCATCAGATCCGGTCCAGTGGACAGAGCAGTGCCAGCTGGCTTTTTCTGAGGTAAAGGCTGCATTGTGTGGGGGGCCACTGTTACACTCCCCTGACTTTTCTCTCCCTTTTATATTGCAGACGGACGTGTCGGACAGAGGGCTGGGGGCTGTTTTGTCCCAGGAGGTGGAGGGGGAGGATCGCCCAGTGCTGTATATAAGTCGGAAGCTGTCGGTGCATGAGGGGCACTACAGCACAATCGAAAAAGAATGTCTAGCGATCAAGTGGGCGGTCCTCGCCCTCCGTTACTACCTGCTGGGGTGCCCTTTCACCCTCTGTTAGGACCACGTGCCCCTCCAGTGGCTCCACCGCATGAATGATGCCAACGCGCGGATCACCCGTTGGTATTTGGAACTCCAACCCTTTAACTTCAAGGTGGTCCACAGGCCGGGGGCGCAGATGGTCGTGGCGGACTTCCTCTCCCGTCAAGTCGGGCGGTGGGGGTATGTGGCAGTGGGGGCGTGGTCAAGCGTCGGTCTGTGACCGGAAGGTGGAGTCAGGGAAGGTAAGTGGCAGAATCACTACACCTGATGTGAATTAACCTGTGTTTGTGTGTCTTCCCAGGAGCTGCGCCCTATTTAAGGGAGAGAGCGAGAACAGAGCGGGCTCTCTCCCGACCAGAACACGTGTGCGTGTGGCGTGTGTGTATATGTTGATCAAAGTATAGTTAAGGCTGAAAAGCTGTAATAAACGTGTTTGTGAACTCAGTTCTGGCCTGCCGTCCTTCTGTGCTCCACCCACCCATCCGAGTTGCTACAGCCACTTTTTCCATGGAATAAAAACATGTATTCTATTGCCTTCTAGTAGGTTTATTAATGGCATGCAATACTGTTATCATATTGCTTATTCTCCATGTATTACGCCACTCTCCCCAATGGAGAATGAGCGTGCAGTATTGTTATAATATTGCACATTGTCAAGACAATACAATGTCACACGTCAGAGCTCATGTGAAGATTCAATGACAAAACTTTTCTGCTGTGCATGCGCACAATCATTTCTTTGTCTGCCAGGAGAGAGAGAGATGAGGCTAATCCAGTGCTCAGTTTAAGCACTAAATAAATAAACTGAAACTAAAGACGTGCTGACCACCCAAAAGGCTACCAAAACTTAATTACTGTATATATTCTTCATGCATTTTTACAAGAGAAAAACATACCAACAGACATCAAAAAAATGGAAAAGAGACACATCGGAAATGTAAAACTTCTGTGCTAGCAAGTGACTGTGACAATTTGTATGCAAACATGGACGCGAAGTTTGCTTCATTAAAAGCAGAAGATTTAAAGAGAAAGATGTGCTGAACACCCGAAAGTCTACCAAAATGTCACTGCATATTCTTCACACATATTTACAAGAGAAAAACTAGAAAAGAGACACGTCAGAGATGTAAAACTTCTGCGCTAGCAAGTGACTGGCAGTTTGTACACAAACGTGGCCGCGAGGTTTGCTACATTAAAAGCAGAAGATTTAAAGAGACAGACGTGCTGAACACTCGAAAGGCTACCAAAACTTCACTGGATATTCTTCATGCATATTTACAAGAGAGAAACATGCCAATGGACATGGAAAAACTGGAAAAGAGAGCAATAGCAGAAATATTGTCAAAGTTCTGTTTGGAGGTCAGGAAAAGTGACGGAGACTTTCACAAGAGGACTTCATTCAGCAAAGCCCTTTTGTTTTCAACAACTGCAGTGTAACAATTAACTCTGACCAAAAGTAACTGTGAACTTGAACTGTCAGCCTGTATATAGCTTGTATATAAGTTAGGTTGTTGTTGTTCAGGCTTTTTGGACTTGTACCATTTTTATTGTTAGAACTTTGACTTTGTACATGTACATTGGATTGACAGAACATTGAATTACATTTGATCAGAATCAGCATTCAATATTGGTAAATTATCCCCCCCCCAACTTTTTGTAAAATCTATCATTGTTCCATCGAATGTGTATGTATAATAATAATAATAATATTGGCTGGCTTTTTTCCTGGTATATCAGATATATTCCATTCAGCTACTTGTCTTCGACTCATTCAGTATCATGCTAGCTGAATGGAATATATCTGATATACCACGAAAAAAGCCAGCCAGTATTATTATAAGATAATATAATATTGTGGCAGCGGGGGCGTGGTCAAGTGCCGGTCTGTGACAGGAGGGCGGAGTCAGGGAAGGTAAGTGGCAGAATCACTACACCTGACGGCAATTAACCTGTGTTTGTGTGTCTTCCCAGTAACCGCGCCCTATTTAAGGAGGCAGAGGGAGAGCTTCCCGAGACAAGACGACAGTGTGTGTGTGTCTCGAATTTACGTGTTGAAATTGTCAAACTGAAAAGTACGGCAATAAAGCCCTCTGGTTACCTTGATCTCTGTCCTGCCGTCCTCTGTGCTTCACCCACACATAGGGAACGTACTACAGTGGTGCCGAAACCCGGGAAAGTGGAGCACCAACCCAGCAGCCCCATGGAATCCTCCCCGTTCGCCGACCTGGTCCACGCCCTCGCCACGGCTCAGCAAAGCCAGCACCAGGCGCTTGTCACACTCCGAAAGGAACAAGAGCGGTGCTTCGAAGCCCTGGTGCTGGCCCAGCAGGAAGATCGCGAGGCGTTCCAGCATCTCCTCGCATCGGCGGGGTCCACCAGCGCTCCGGCCGTGGGCCCGTCTCCCCTCACTATCACCAAGATGGGCCCGCAGGACGACCCCGAGGCGTTCCTCACGTTGTTTGAACAGGTCGCCGAAGCCTCGGGGTAGCCGATGGAGCAGCGCGCGGTGCGCCTCCTCCCCCTGCTAACGGGAGAGGCACAGCTGGCCGCGCTACAGCTCCCCGCCGACCGCCGGCTGGCCTACGCAGACCTCCGCCGGGCCGTCCTCCAGTGCATGGGGCACACACCGGAACAACAGCACCAGCGCTTCCGCGTGCTGCGATTGGAGGAAGTCGGCCGGCCGTTCGCGTTCGGCCAGCAGCTCCGGGATGCCTGCTGGCGGTGGTTGAGGGCCAACAATCGTGACGCCGAGGGAATCGTCGACCAGGTGGTACTGGAACAGTTCATCGCCCACTTACCAGCAGGAACCGCGGAGTGGGTCCAGTGCCACCGCCCGGCATCGCTGGATCAGGCAGTAGGGCTGGCGGAGGATCATTTGGCGGCTGTTCCGGCGGCAAGACAACCAACGACATCAACCCTTCTCTCCTCTTCTCTCTCTCTCTCTCCCTTTCCTTTTGTGTCCTGTCCTCGCCCCATTCCCCCACCGCGGAGACGGGGGCTGGCTCCACCCCAGCCGGCCCACCGCACCCGTGGTGCCCTCCCATTTCTCCTTTCTGTGTCTGTCTCTCCCCCCCCTTAGGTGAGTGAGCCCCAGAGCACCGGTGCAGAGGGAAAGCCCGGGCTGGTTTGCTGGCGCTGCGGGGAGCCGGGCCACCTGCAACAATAATGCACGGCAATGGAAGTGGGCGCGGTGGTATGGATCCCCGACGTGCTGGGAGCCGCCCTCGATCGGGCCGGAGCGTATCGCATACCGGTGAGTATCCAAGGGGCTACATATCAGGCGTTGATGGATTCTGGTTGCAATCAGACCTCGATCCGCCAAAGCCTGGTTCAAGATGAGGCATTGGGGGGAGCACAGGGGGTGAAGGTGTTGTGTGTGCACGGGGATGTTCACAGCTACCCTTTGGTGTCGGTCCACATATTTTTCAGAGGGGAAAAATCTATAGTGAAGGCGGCGGTTAATCCTCGCCTTACCCACTCTTTAATTTTGGGGACTGATTGGCTGGGATTTCGGGGTTTAATGATACGCCTAGTCAAGAGTGGGTCCTGCCATTTGACAGGGGGAGGTCCCGGTGTCACTTTGGTGGGAGCAGCTGTCGCAGAGCCGTCTATGTCATCTCCGCGTCAGAGTGAGGAGCCGCTGGCTCCTCCTCTCTCTATTGGGGAACCCTCGCGGATTTCCCATTAGAACAATCGCAAGACGAGACTCTGCGGCATGCGTTTGACCAAGTGAGAGTAATCGATGGTCAAACGCTCCAGCCGAACGCCACTCCGTCCTTCCCCTACTTTGCAGTTATGAAGGATAGATTATACCGAGTGACGCAGGACACTCAAACTAAAGAGCGAGTCACACAGCTGTTAATTCCAAAGAGCCGCCGGGAATTGGTATTCCAGGCAGCTCACTTTAACCCCATGGCTGGACACTTGGGGCAGGATAAAACACTAGCCCGAATAATGGCCCGATTCTATTGGCCGGAGATTCGCGGCGATGTTCGTAGGTGGTGTATGGCATGCCGCGAATGCCAGTTAGTAAATCCAGTGGCCATTCCAAAAGCGCCTTTGCGCCCTCTTCCGTTAATCAAGACCCCATTCGAGAAAATTGGGATGGATCTCGTCGGGCCATTAGATCGGTCAGCACGAGGGTACCGCTTTATATTAGTTCTGGTGGACTATGCAACGCGATACCCGGAAGCAGTGCCTCTGCGCAATATCTCAGCACGCAGTATTGCGGAGGCACTCTTCCGCGTCATCTCCTGAGTTGGAATCCCGAAAGAGATTCTGACTGATCAAGGCACCTCGTTTATGTCACGTACACTGAACGAACTGTATGGGTTGTTGGGGATTAAGCCGATCCGCATCAGTGTGTATCACCCACAAACGGACGGTTTAGTCGAACGGTTCAACCACACCCTCAAAAATATTATTAAAAAATTCGTGAGTGAGGACGCACGTAATTGGGAAAAGTGGCTCGAGCCCTTGCTGTTCTCAGTGCGAGAGGTCCCCCAAGCCTCCACGGGGTTCTCCCCATTCAAATTATTATATGGGCGTAAGCCGCGCGGCATCCTAGATGTGCTGCGGGAAAATTGGGAGGAGGGACCTTCACAAAGCAAAAACGAAATTCAGTACGTTATGGACCTGCGCGCAAAAATCCACACGCTCACCCACCTAACTCAGGAGAATTTGCGGCAGTCCCAGGAACAGCAAGCCCGCCTGTACAACAAGGGTACGCGCCTTAGAGAGTTCACTCCGGGAGATAAGGTACTCGTACTGTTGCCCATGTCGAGCTCCAAATTGATCGCCAAGTGGCAAGGACCCTTTGAGGTCACACGGCGAGTCGGGGACGTCGACTATGAGGTGAGGCGAACGGACAGGGGTGGGGCACTACAGATTTACCACCTCAATCTGCTTAAACTCTGGAATGAGGAGGTCCCCGTGGCGTTGGTGTCGGTAGTTCCGGAGAAGGCGGAGCTGGGGCCGGAGGTTCAAAAAGGGACATTGGCATCACGTACCTCTCCGGTCCCCTGTGGAGACCACCTCTCCCCGACCCAACTCAAGGAGGTCGCCCAGTTGCAGACCGAGTTTTCAGATGTGTTCTCGCCCCTGCCCGGTCGCACTAACCTCATAGAGCACTACATAGAGATGCCCCCGGGGGTGGTAGTGCGTAGCCACCCTTACAGGCTACCCGAACACAAAAAAAGGTGGTTCGGGAAGAACTTCGGACCATGCTCGAAATGGGCATCGTCGAGGAGTCCCACAGTGACTGGAGCAGCCCGGTGGTCTTGGTACCCAAGGCCGACGGGTTGGTCTGGTTCTGTGTGGACTATAGAAAAGTCAACGCGGTGTCTAAATTCAATGCGTACCCAATGCCTCGTATTGATGAGCTGCTCGATCGACTAGGCACGGCTCGCTTTTATTCGACACTGGATTTAACGAAGGGATATTGGCAGATCCCCTTGACTCCATTATCCCGGGAAAAAATGGCCTTTTCCACACCGTTCGGCTTGCACCAATTCGTCACACTTCCTTTTGGGCTGTTTGGGGCGCCTGCTACGTTTCAGCGGCTGATGGACAGGGTCCTCTGCCCCCACGCCACCTATGCGGCCGCATACCTTGATGATATAATCATTTATAGTAACGATTGGCAGCAGCACTTACAACACCTGAGGGCCGTCCTTAGGTCGCTGAGGCGAGCGGGTCTCACTGCCAACCCGAAGAAGTGTGCGATTGGGCGGGTGGAAGTACGGTATCTGGGCTTCCACTTGGGCAACGGGCAGGTGCGTCCCCAAATTAACAAGACAGCAGCAATTGCGGCCTGCCCGAGGCCCAAGACCAAAAAGGGGGTGAGACAGTTCCTGGGGCTGGCTGGCTACTATCGTAGGTTTATACCTAATTATTTGGACGTCACCAGCCCGCTGACTGATCTCACTAAAAAGGGGGCACCAGATCCGGTCCAGTGGACGGAGCAGTGCCAGCGGGCTTTCTCTGAGGTAAAGGCTGCACTGTGTGGGGGGCCACTATTACACTCCCCTGACTTTTCTCTCCCTTTTGTGTTGCAGACCGACGCGTCGGACAGAGGGCTGGGGGTGGTGTTGTCCCAGGAGGTGGAGGGGGAGGACCGCCCCATCCTGTACATTAGCAGGAAGCTGTCGGTGCGTGAGGGGCGCTACAGCACAATCGAAAAAGAATGTCTAGCGATCAAGTGGGCGGTCCTCGCCCTCCGTTACTACCTGCTGGGGCACCCTTTCACCCTCTGTTAGGACCACGCGCCCCTCCAGTGGCTCCACCGCATGAAAGATGCCAACGCGCGGACCACCCGTTGGTATCTGGCACTCCAACCCTTCAATTTCAAGGTGGTCCACAGGCCGGGGACGCAGATGGTCGTGGCGGACTTCTTCTCCCGTCAAGGGGGGGAGGGGGGAGTCGGCTGCAGGCCGGACGGCCGCCCGGCCTGAGTCGGGCGGTGGGGGTATGTGGCAGCGTGGGCTTGGTCAAGCGCCGGTCTGTGAAAGGAGGGTGGAGTCAGGGAAGGTAAGTGGCAGAATCACTACACCTGACGGCAATTAACCTGTGTTTGTGTGTCTTCCCAGTAACCGCGCCCTATTTAAGGAGGCAGAGGGAGAGCAGAGGGAGAGCTTCCCGAGACAAGATGACAGTGTGTGTGTGTGTCTCGAATTTACGTGTTGAAATTGTCAAACTGAAAAGTACGGCAATAAAGCCCTCTGGTTACCTTGATCTCTGTCCTGCCATCCTCTGTGCTCCACCCACACATAGGGAACGTACTACAAATATAATATAATATAATATAATATAATATAATATAATATAATATAATATAAATGTATTTACTAAAACCTTATCATGAGGACCTTTAAAATTTCTCAATTTTACCCAGATGTGAAACAGTGAATGTCCTTTTATTGTTTGCTCACTGTTTCAGTTGTCAAGCCAAATTTGTTTTATTTCACTTCATTATATCATTGTCTACTATCCTTTGGCACCATTCAGAATTCCATTGTAGTCTTGTGGGTTGGAATAAAGAATTGTGTTTTTAATTTAAACATATTTTTCAAATGAAGCAAAAATGATCAGCAAATGGCAGAAGGGATCTGAACATTATTGTGTTTTATATTGCAAATCGGCATCCTGGTTACGTACATGATAATCTTACCAAAAGAACATGGGATTTTCACTTTCTATAAAGGCCATATCTTTAATTATATATGAATACAATCATGCATTTGTAAGGCTTTATACATAATGCATTAGGCTTTATAGCACTACCTTATGAATTGCTAACATAATGCATTGTAAAAAATGTTTACAATGCAGATGGATTCCTGCATCGTGTGTGTGTGTGTGTGTGTGTGTGTGTCGGGGGGGTGGGGGTGTTCCCTGACCAGAATAAAACAGTTACTGAAGATGGTTAGTCATCTACATGTTTGTCCCACCTCTGTGTGTGGTCAATGTGGATAGGGTTGGTTGGTTATCGACTTCTTTGTTCCACCTCTGTGTGCGGTCAGTGTGGATAGGGTTGGTTGGTTGGTTGGTTGGTTAATTATCTACATCTGTGTCCCACCTCTATGTGAGGCCAATGTGGATAGGGTTGAGGGTCTTGCCCAAGTGCCTAACAGTGGCAGCCCTCTGGCGCCAGGGCTTGAATCATCTTCCCTCTGTTCAGCAACCCAGTGCCTTAACCACTGAGCCACCACCACCCCTACCCGAGATGGATGGATGAATGAATGAATATATAATGAGAACTAAGGACAAAACAGATGTCACAGTCACAAGAGTTTTAGCATGACCTCTAACTAAGAAAATAAGAAATAAGAAAGTATTGCCATACCTAATGTTTGTCTAAGTTGTAAGGCTTTGTTATGCTTACTTTCTTGCCATGTTTTGAGCCTTGCCATATTTATATTGGTTTATTCTTTGGTGCATATCATGTTTTGACCTTTGTCTGTTTTCATAGTTTTGGTTGTGGGTAACAAACCCAAACGGAGTTTGTCTTACAGAATATACAGTATAGTGTTGGAATGCAACCAATGACAGGAACTAACCAATAAATATTTCGCTATTCATTGCTACCAGAGGTTTGAATGTTGATTATATACAGTATGTCCAAATAGAAAAAAACAGTGCTGGTGCAAATAGACTGTAAAGAACAGACATTGTTTTCAGGTCCTTTTGATAATAATAGACAGTGACATGCTGCATACATGCCACAGTTTCCCCAAGTAGAATTTTTACTTTTGTTTGGAAAACAACTGATTTGTGGTCAAAAGGATCAAGACATTTCTTTTTTAGTGGGAAAACACTTGATGTAGATAAATGCATCTATTTGATAGTTATATGTGACTCTCTTGCACTAGTTAGGAGACCATGCTGAGGAAAGCTGAGAAACATCCGTTCTGAGAGTAGATGGGTGAGTCTCTAATAATATGTATAAGCTGTTCTAAGCACCCCTGGTAAAATCCATGCACATACGGTACATACACACTCCAAGTAATTAGCATGTCTTTTTTAGCTAAAGAGCAATGTTTGACTTGGGGTGGTGTTGTTACCAAGATAGCAGAGATTCTATGTAGTGCATTAGGCACCTTGGTATTCACCTGGATACAACTACAAATACAAGGAAGATCTGACCATTTTACAGGTTTTAATTGGTACTTCAGGGAAAGAGCTGTCTCTATGACACGTGTACACTAACCCACCTACATTTAACGAGAAACATTCTCTCTCTCTCTCTCTCTCTCTCTCTCTCTCTCTCTCTCTCTCTCTATCTATCTATCTATCTCTCTCAAAACACAAGTTCACATGGGTTCACTTTAATTCACTAATTTAATTCACTCTAAGAGGCCTCTCATTCACATCCACCGAAAGCCCCAGCTTCTGACATTTTCCCTGTAATAATTCAACTGTAAAGTGAATAAGTAAAATGAAATGTACTCTCCAAGCTGATCAAAGCTCAGAGACTAAGACAGATTTCTAGGAGCCACTCAGACCAAACGAATCACATTCTTGGCATTCTTTCTTTCATTTTACTTTTATCTTCTTGAAGAAGAACTTACTCCATCATAAGGCTCTAACCTTTAATCTGTGGTCTCATGAGTATATTCATAAGTGTTTCATTTTCCACAGAAAGAGAATACTACTAAAAATAAATAAATAAATAAATAAATAAATAAATAAATAAATCTGGTTATATCTGCATTCAAGGGACATTTAGAACAACGGGAGAGCACATTTTCACATTTAAATATGAACTCATATGTATGGATATCAGGCAGTGTTCTATATAAATGTGCTTATTGTTTAAACCATGATGTTGAGACGATTCCTCCAACTGGGGGGGGTTCCCATTAAATTATGCAGGAAGGAAGAGTATTGCTTTCTATGAAGCCGATATTTACAACTCATTCTAACTACATAACTTTGAAAATTGTTGCATTAGTTGATTATAAGCTTTCTTATAAATTCTAATAAAACCTCAGTAAAGCAATATAGTGCAGTCCTTAAATGCTTGGAAACTTTGGAAACTTTTCTATCACTATTCATCACTATTCATCATTTTTAAACAGTATTTGAAAATGTGTATTTTTAAAATGTCATGTTTAAATGAAAATGCTTCCTCAATTTTACTATTATAGTTTTTATGTAATTGTTTTAATTTCTTAGAATATATATATATATATATATATATATATATATATATATATATATATATATATATATATATATATATATACTTTTTGTTTTGTATTATCTTACAGAGACCCAGAAGAGAGAGAGAGAGAGATAGATAGATAGATAGATAGATAGATAGATAGATAGATAGATAGATAGATAGATAGATAGATAGATAGATGGGGAAAAGATATACTTTTGCAAGCTATCATAATTTTTGTTTATTTTTTTATTTAGTTCAGTGCACTTCCAGGTCACTTTAACTACATGGAAACCATGAGGTAAACCACAATAATGGAACACACACACCAGTCCAAGAGGTTCATCAAATTTTGAGATTTGGCCTCAAATTTAGACTCAAATATAAAGACATTAAATCCATTTCATAGATGTGTGTGTGTGTGTGTGTGTGTGTGCTCGAGCTGAAGTCAAACACTAACATGGCCGCTCTAATTTATTCTATCACATTATATTTTATAGTTTAATTTTTATTCCTTGACTGTACAGCATTTTGTGCTACCTGGTGTATGAAAAGTGCCCAATGAATAATAATCATAATAATAATAATTATTATTATTATTATTATTATGGGCGGCACGGTGGTGTAGTGGTTAGCGCTGTCGCCTCACAGCAAGAAGGTCCTGGGTTCGAGCCCCGGGGCTGGCGAGGGCCTTTCTGTGCGGAGTTTGCATGTTCTCCCCGTGTCCGCGTGGGTTTCCTCCGGGTGCTCCGGTTTCCCCCACAGTCCAAAGATATGCAGGTTAGGTTAACTGGTGACTCTAAATTGACCGTAGGTGTGAATGTGAGTGTGAATGGTTGTCTGTGTCTATGTGTCAGCCCTGTGATGACCTGGCGACTTGTCCAGGGTGTACCCCGCCTTTCGCCCGTAGTCAGCTGGGATAGGCTCCAGCTTGCCTGCGACCCTGTAGAAGGATAAAGCGGCTAGAGATAATGAGATGAGATGAGATGAATGAGATTATTATTATTATTATTATTATTAGTAGTAGTAGTAGTAGTAGATTACAAATATACTATTAATTACTACTATTTTTTATATATATATTTTTAAATATACTGTATATGCAGTATCAGTTTAAAGTTTGGAAACAACTTTTAATTCAATGTTTTTTTTCTTTATTTTTATTATTTTCTACATTGTAGACCAATGCTGAAGGCATCAATACTATGAAATAACACATATGGAATTATATAGTCAGCAAAACAGTGTAAACAAATCAATACGTTTCATATTTTAGATTCTTTAAAGTAGCCACTGTTTGCCTTGATGACACTCTGCACACTATTGGCATTATCTTAACCAGCTTCATGAGGTAGTCACCTGTAGTGTTTCTCCAACAGTCTTGAAGGAGTCCCCATATACTGAGTTGAGCACTTCTTGGCTACCTTTCTTTCATTCTGAGGTCTAATTCATCCCAAACTCTAACTTGAGTTTAGACTGAATGATTGTGGAGTCCAAATCATCTGATACAGCACCCCTTCCCTCTCCTTCTTGGTTAAATAGCCCTCGCATAGGCTGAAGGTGTGTTTCGAGTCATTGTCCTGTTGAAAAACAAATGATCGTCCCAATAAGTGTAAATCAGATGTGTCTTTGATTTCCGATAATCTTCTTTTTGCATCCATGTGCACCATCAGACAGAGTGCACTGAGGCACACCTTAGGTGATGGCCATTCTATATTGATTATTTCTAATTTTGCCACAATTAGCTGTGTTGTTGAACAAGGCATGTGGCCTATTGTTTGGGTTTGGCATGTAACAGCATGCAAACATGGAAAAAATAATTTTATAATCCTAACAATTCCATAAACATCTATGACGTGCTAGAACGCCCAGTGTCTTGGGCTTTTAAGGACAGATTTCTTGAGTTGTTTATTCTGCCAAGTGTTGATGGAGTCAGATTATGGACATGTCATTGTAGAAAGCTGTGGTAGTGATGCTGGTTAAGTGCTCCTTCAATCTTGAATAAATCGCCATCAGGATCATCAGTAAAGCACCTCCAGACCATCACACCTCCTCCTCCAGGCTTCACAGTGGGAACCACACATGCAGATACCATTCATTCTTCTTTTCTGTATTTCACAAAGGCATGATGGTTGAAACCAAAAATCTCAAATTTGGACTAATCAGACCAAAGTACAAATTTCTACTGATCCAATGTCCATTCCTTGTGTTTTCTGGCCTGGGCAATTCTCTTCTTATTATTGGCCTCCCTCAGTAGTGGTTTCTTTACAGCAATTCGACTGTGAAGGCCTGATTCACACAGTCTCCTCTAAACTTGAACTCTATAAAATACTCATGTAGGCTGTAATCTGAGGTGATGTTAATCGGTGCTTTCTGAGGCTGGTAACTCTAATGAACATATCCTCTACTGCAGAGGTAAGTCTTGGTCTTCTTTTCCTGGGATGGTCCTCATGAGAGCCAGTTTCATCAGAGCACTTGATGGTTTTTGCAATTGCACTTGAAGATACAGTATATATTCTCTTTTTCATTTTGGTCTTGTAGAGTAATTGACAAAGTGGATTCAGAGGTGCTGAGCATAGCACTCTAATCCTTTGATTTCCGATAATCTTCTTTTTGCATCCATGTGCACCATCAGACAGAGTGCACTGAGGCACACCTTAGGTGATGGCCATTCTACCGGTATATTGATTATTTCTAATTTTGCCACAATTAGCTGTGTTGTTGAACAAGGCATGTGGCCTATTGTTTGGGTTTGGCATGTAACAGCATGCAAACATGGAAAAAATAATTTTATAATCCTAACAATTCCATAAACATCTATGACGTGCTAGAATGCCCAGTGTCTTGGGCTTTTAAGGACAGATTTCTTGAGTTGTTTATTCTGCCAAGTGTTGATGGAGTCAGATTATGGACATGATCAATGTTAAAGTAGTTTGGGACCGGAACATCTTTGACAAGCCCTTTATAAAGTAAGTGCCAATAGGGACAGTGTAAAGCACACCTCACAGACAATGAAGAAAAAAAAACAACCTTCTATCTATTCATCCCCTTCCTCTAGCATTGCATGGCTACAGTGAAGGATGACTCCAATGAGGAGTGCAGTGGAATAGGAGAAAGTAGTGCCTTTACTGTATTGATACATTGTGAAAGTGAAAAGAGCATATCAATATCCTCAAAATGAAAGCTGTAGTACTAGTGCTCGAACAATTTCAGGAATCCCTTAAAAGACTACAGTAGAGTACTAGTGTGGCATGGCACCACCACAGTGTAATTTTATTGTTACTCAACTACCAGGGTGGCACAAAATATGGAAAATCCCTGGAAGTGGGGAGACACAAACCAGGTCAGTAGATTCAGCAAAGACAGCAGAGGTGTGATCTTGCAGTAAATTGATACCATGGCATTGGAAAAGCCACAAGAAGGTGGTACAGATCATTTGGAAGAGTTACAGCAAAATGGAGGTCAATCTGTTCACAAACAGCCTGATGTGCTTAATGAACAGGACAGAGACAGAGGCTTTGGGCTTCCTTCCCACCACTGTCATAGTCATGGATGCCAGCAATGCATTTAACAAATTATGTAACCAGTGTCTGGCCAAACAGACCAAAGTTTCAGGTTTTGCTGATGTCCCTGATTCTGTGCTCTACCCACTACCCAAAAGACCACATCTACTCTTTCAGATGAATGGGTCACTGTGGCAAAGCAGAGCATGCACTTTTTTTCTCAACTTTTATCCATATTTTAGTCTTAGCCAATTCCCACCTACAAACTTGCTTCCCCTTATCATACGACTCAGGAGGGAGAAGGCAAACATGAGATACGGTATGTGAAGCTATCAAGTAATTTTTTTTAAACTACTGATCATGCTTCATCATGAGACAGTGTAACACACTTGGATGAGATTGCTATCTTCCACCCGGACACCCATGAATAGCTGGATTGACTGGAAGAGCCAATTTTGACTTTGCTTGAAAAGGTACGATATGAGCAGCTTGAGTAATTCCTATCCACAGTAAGTAAGGAAGTAGCATTAATCAACGATTTTGACTCTGTGTTCACACGAGCAAGCAGTGACAAATAACAAGCAAGTTCTCAAGTCTGTGCAAATTAGGTATGACACAAGCAACAAATCCAATCAGTTTGCTCAAATGATTCCTTGGCCCAATCTTAAATCCTCTGGTGCCTAGGGTTGCAAAGGGGTGGAAAGTTTCCGGGAATTTTGAAGGGCCCGGGAATATTGGGAATTTTCGGGAATTTTCAATTTTAGCATTTATTAAGTTTTAAACATTTTAAAACATTTCATCACCCAGAAAAAACAAATTAAAACCCATGTTAAGCCTTTCTTTCAATTATGTACTGTTTTGTGCTAATTAAGAAAGGACATATTGCTAAAGGCCAATTAATAAAAGGATTTTAGTTTTTCAATATTAGCATTATATTCAGATTTTTCAGTGAAAAATTATTATTCTCAGTCTCAATTATCTAGTCCGAGGGACACTTAATAGAAATCCAGTCAAAATTGTCAAAAGTCAAATGCGGATTCCCAAGTTCCCTACCACAAAAGTGTAGAAGGTCTTGTATCCCTTGGTCTACTACACATATTTTGAATTTTTTTTGTGTGTGTGTTGGGGACCTCTCGACTCTGCATTTGAATAGATTTCTATTAAGTGTCCCTCGGACAAGCTATCTAGTAATTTTGAATTGAATAGATTATTTTTCTAGAGTGTACCCTTTGGTAAGAATTAACTGGAAATCTAACTCATTGCATAACCAGTAGTGAGTTCTAAAAACCTTGCAAAAACTCAATTTTGACCATTTTTATTACAAAATTTTACAAAACTTGAAGACTTGTCTACAGATTTAATCACAAAGGTATCACATCATAAAATAAGAAGTAATATTAAAAAAATGTCAAATGTAAAATTTCTAATTACTAGTAGTCTTGAAATAAGTTTTGCTGCTTGCAAAATATATTAGTGCCACTTTTTTCTTTGAATCTGGAGCAAGGCTGTTTAATGTCATTGTTTTAATAGCATTGTATACCCTAATCATTACTTCTAATCAGATAATTTGCAAGCAAATTACTTGACAGAATATGGTTTACAAACCAGTTGCAAAATGAAAAAGGAATTCAAATTGTTGAAGTATAATTAGTAAACAAAAAAGTTACAGGAAGCAGTCTTCAAAATCATAAGTAGAATTAAAGTTGCTTTTGAAGATAAGTTCTCACAAAGTCTAAGGTTATTGTTTAATTCATTATACATGTACCAGGGAGAACCCGTATTGTTTTTGTAAAACATTTGGTGGTTATTAATTTTCTCAGTTGTTTAATTAGTTACATGCTTGTTTTTGCTTGTATGTTCTTCTGAACAGAACAGAAACCCAGAGAAATATCCTAATCTGAATAAAAGGACCTTTTTTTGTGTATCAATTTTTAAGTAAAATTGGTTTTGAAAATTCCCGAAAGTTCCCCAAAATTCCCATAAATTCCAGTTAATTCCCTAAATTTCCATGGAAATTTTCCACTCTGAAAATTCCCAGGAATTTTGCAACCCTACTGGTGCCACATTAAATTTCTTCAGTTCTTCTTGCACAATATTAGTTCTTACCTGCAATTAGTTTCCATTTACTGTTTCCCAAACTGGAAGAAATAACATATAACCATAGTTTCATCAGATCTTTTCATGTACAATACAACTTTGAAAAATAATGTGTGGAATGCCTTTCTTGCTAGTACATGTAGCTTGCCAGCAAAGTTAGTGCAAAGCCTAGCATGTAAACTGATTGGTGTGTTATTTATTGTTTAATTACTTAGTTATTGCCATTTCTATTTGGAACCTGACAGTGCATGACCGTACATCAGTAGATGTTGGTACACACTTGCTAGAATGTAGGGTACCAACATGTAATGTAATGTAGGCTTACATTATTTATGTGTGCTGTCTAATACTGGGTCAGTTATAAATCTTCCTGTTGACTTTGATATAGTTCACATAAGCAGGGCCGGTTCTGGAGGGGTAGCAACGGTAGCATTTGCACCCGGGACTGGTGTGGAGAGGGGCCCCAAAAAATAAGACAAAATAAAGAGTTCTCTCTGTTCCTGAATAAGTGCATTACTGAGTGTCTGTGAGCAAAGGAGAGCCTGAACGTTGCAGCCTCCCTATTGGCTGTTTATTGGCTGTTTGTAAAAAATGTATCAATTGTTGCCCCTCCCACGGGAATCATCGCGGGCTTGAGAGACGAGACCTGACGAGTTAGTTCGTTGGTAGCAGAACAAAATGTCTGGACACAAATCGGGTTTTCAGAAAAGGAAAGAAAAACGCAGGGTCGAAAATACAAAAAAGGAGGCAGAAAATGCAAAACGAGTTTTAAGGTAGGGCAAATGGTTACTTTTTAAGGCAGCCTGCCATGGCTGCAGGCTCATTTATTATAGCCCATTTAGTTAAAATAGTTGATGTAAAATGTTTATAGTTATAGTTATGTGATGGTTGTCCTGATTTAGACTGGTGTGTGTGTGTTTTTTTTTTTTTGGGGGGGGTTGCGCGATGTTGCACCCGGGTCCAGATTAGGGCAGAACCGGCCCTGCACATAAGGATGTACACATATAACCATGGTCTTACTGTTCTCTGATTAGAGGACTATCAGGGCTACCTGGGTGACTAGCATAGGAGAGGACTTTTATAGGAAACATACATGAGGTCATGGTCAGGAAGGAACTTTGTTATTAGTACTCAGCCAGGAAATGAGCAAACAGGGATACTCCAAATCCAGAAGCTAGATATTTTATAACAAACGATTTGAAGATAACAGTACAGATTTAAAAATTTAAAAATAAATAAATAAATAAATAACATATCAAAATGCTCTCAGAGAAGATAAGAAGAAAGCAGAAAAATGAAACATGCTGGTGGTGGTGTGGGGATGCAATACTGGAAGGAAGCTGCAGTGTCAAAACTTTCTCTCCAGATATCAGTTCTATGACGTTTTGTGTCCCCACGTGTCATTTATGAGCCTGAGACTAGCCACTTCTTGAGCTTCACTCACAAACAGAGAGAGGATAGGTATATGGCTATATATATGTGTGTGTGTGTGTGTGTGTGTGTGTGTGAGAGAGAAAGAGAGAGAGAGAGAGAGAGAGAGAGACTCAGCACTTGTGTCCTGCGCTTCCACACTGCCTGGTAATTGTCTCCGGTTTCCTTAAATATTTCAGCAGGCATCAGGCAGGACATGAAGCTCTGAAACCAGAACATGGCGTAGGAAAATGGCCGACACAGGCACTAGGCATAAAATATGCAGCAGGTAATTTCCTATTTATAAATCATATTGTGCTATATACTCATGCACACACACACACACGCATGTAAAGAAATGCTGTAGACCAAAAATGACTGAAAAATAATGAAATGAAATGTTTCAACATTAAAAAAATATTATAAACAGCAGTAAAACATAATAAATAAAGTCAATATTTGGTGTGATACGACCCTTTGCTTTAACCCTTGTATGGTGTTCGGGTCTGTGGGACCAGTTTTCATTTTTTATCAAAGGAACAATGATACGATTAATTATTTTTTCAAACTCAGACTCACTGGCCTTGGCTCATTTTCTGTGAAGAACATATATCAGAACACATTTTCGATGACCACACACTGTACCCCCCCCCCCCCCCCCCCCCCCCCCACACACACACACACAACTACATGCAGGATGTTCGGGTCCACTGGACCCGGGGCTAATAAAAGTGTGTGAGAGAAGCTTTTGATGATGATGTAGAGGAAGACGTTTCAGAACGTGAGGATCACATTTCTGAAAATTCAGAGTCTGACAGTGACTTTGAAGAAGAGGATGAGATGGCGCATCAGCCAGTCCTGAAACGAAGATGAGCATGGGGATGATGTGTTGTATAGACTGACATGGTTACTGTATGTGTTCAGCTTGTGTTGTGTAAACTGAACTGGATGGATTAAATTTTGAATGAAATTCAAAGAAATAAAAATCAGTTATGAAAAACCTTGCTTCATTTGTAAATTTGAAGACAAACATCTTTTTTTCCACTCATATCTTAACTGTAATTTATTTTCTTTTTGTAAATTACATTTTATTAAAAAACAAACAAAAAAACGAGTAGCACTTTTTTAAATAAATGTAATCTAACAAAGGTAAAGGGCAAATATTAACCATATATGCCGTTTATGTTGCTTGTACTTGGGGTGAAGTAAACATTTGTTAAGTATTTAATGTAAAATTGTTTGATTGTGTTGAACTTAAAGCACCAAAATGCAGCGGGTCCACCAGACCCACCAACACTGGCTGAGTAACAAAAATACGAACACCACACAAGGGATAAAAATAATAATTAAAAAAAATAGTAGTCTGAGGTCCAGTGAGTGCAGTTTGATAAGGAAATGAGCTGTAGGTTTTACTAAGCATTTTACAGAACCAGCCACAGTTCTTCTGGACACTTTGACTGTCACACTCGCTTCTTCATTTTGCACCAAAACCCAGCAGCCTTCGTTATGTTTTCTTTTTTATTCTGAAAAGTCGTCTCTTATGTAATATGCTGCTCAGATACAAACCTTTTTTTCTGTAACATTCAATTTTGTGCTGGAAAATAAACATTTGGACTCTAAAATGTTTTTGGACTGACTCAATAATGTAGAAGATATAAAATAGAAATCTGTAACAAAGTTTGTAGGAAAAAAATGGGTGCTGAAGAGCTTTGCACAGTAAAATAGGATGTATTTAAAGGAAGAATACAGAGATTAGTGTGTGAGGTGAGGCAAGAGTGCAAACTGAAGTGTATTAGTTGTTCTGTAACATTTGCATGTTGTGAAAAATTGGAACCATATCATCAGAGGCTTTAAGTGCAAGAGAGCCAGAATATCCATAAGATGAGCTACATTCCATTCATGTTGTTCTGATTGACAGGGGGAGGGGAGAGAGAGAGAGAGAGAGAGAGAGAGAGTGTATGCCATTCTTCCCACCAATTTTGCTTCATTCAACTCCTGGATCCAGATGGCTATGGTATCATCAGGAACTCAGAACAAAAAAAAAATAGGCTGAATGCTTTTCTTTCATTCAAAAGTTTTTTTTAACAATATACACACTCATTGTGATTTTATTTTTACAGACAGACAGTTGTATTCCTACCTGCTAGAGCATCCACAGAGCTACACTACACAGGAAAAAGTACTGTATATGGACGCCTCTCGTGCAGCAGATAACATAATATTTCAGAGGAATCTTTCAAATTGTGATACAAGCACCAAATTCGGCACAGATACTCCTTAGACATTATTCTTTTGAAAAAGTACGCGGGCCACTTGAAATTCAAGATGGCTGCCCATTTTAAAGATGGCCGCCATGTCCAGTACAGAAATATATCGTTTTGCCATAACTATGCACAGACTTGTCTGATATGGATGATTCTGGCATCAAATTATACATTTTTGACCATGTAGAATCCAAATCTGGGAGAATAAAATCACTCAGAAGCTTACTTTTGCCTTATTATTGGCCTTTTGTAAAATAGTCCACTAACATAGCTAGCATGCATGTTTGTATAGACTGTAGCAATAATTATAGTTTGGAGTGTAGGGTGTAGCAGTAGAGGTAGAGGATGTCCTCGTCATAGCAATCAGTGTTCTGCCTCTCCTTCAAGGGGTTGGTCTGCACCAGTTGTGGGTGGCCTTTGGCCAAGGACGGAACCTGAGATGGATTCCTGTACATGACCTGCACCTCTCTTTAGGACTGAAGAAGAGCAAAGGAATACTCTTCTTCCATGCCTTCACTGGTTGCGATGTTGTATCAGGCTTCCGCAGCAAAGGGAAGAAGTCTGCATGGCAAACCTGGGATGTGTATGCTGAAGCTTCTGATGTCTTTGCCAAGCTCAGCCAGTACCCACCAACAGTAGATGATGATGATCTGGAGGTCCTGGAGAAGTTTGTGGTGACAATGTATAACAGGTCCA
The DNA here is from genome assembly GCF_027579695.1 of Neoarius graeffei. Classification (NCBI taxonomy): domain Eukaryota; kingdom Metazoa; phylum Chordata; class Actinopteri; order Siluriformes; family Ariidae; genus Neoarius; species Neoarius graeffei. The sequence continues at coordinate 55,008,291 of NC_083571.1, forward strand.
GTACAGTTGCACGTGTTGATGATGCCAGGCTGGATATGTTTGCTCGAAAGCAGAGGCCATATGAAGCCATCCCTCCAACTCAAGCAGCACTACTTCAGCATGCAAAGCACGCTGCCTATCAAGCAGGCTGTATATGGAGTCAGTCAACACTGCGCCAACCAGAAACACAAAGTCCTGCTGACTGGGGATGGACAAAGAGTGGAGACACATGGAAGGTCTTCTGGACAACGCTTCCACCTATTGCCGAGAGTTGCCAACAGCTGACCAAATGTGGATGCAAATCTGAATGCCGTGGAAGGTGCAAATGCTACCGATTCAGTCTCACCTGCACCGGACTATGTAGCTGCAAATGTGAGGACAAGTGAAACCATGCAGCTCACTGCTGGGGTGAACAGTGCATTTGTGAGCTCTGTATTTGACTCATTGCACTCTGCAGTGACAAACATTGACCATAACTAAACATTCCAGTTGTGCATTTAAAAATAACAAATAAATAAAATAGTTTGTAGGATATGTTCTGGTCTATGTATATTTTTCATCATATTTTGCTAGAAATGGCAGAAAGGAGCTCCCTAGAAGGTTAAGAGTGGGATTTTTAGATTTCTCATAGTCAAAAACCTACTTTTAGACACCAAGATCATTCAAATCGGTCAAAGTGGCCAGATTATATTCCATTTTCAAGTCTGCAGCGGCGGCCATCTTGAAAATAAGCAGCCATCTTGAATTTCAGGTGGCCCGCGTACTTTTTCAAAAGAATAATGTCTAAGGAGTATTTGTGCCAAGTTTGGTGCTTGTATCACCATTTGAAAGATTGTTTCAGTTATCTGCTACACTATAATTCTTCTTCTTCACCTTTTTTCTATTGAGAGAGTAATCCAGTCCAATATCTGTATGCCTCACTAATGTGTACTAATTACGGCCTCTATATAAGCACAGTGAGTAAATCATTACACTAATAATATGATGATGTGAGCGAGATCAAAATTCACACTTTCATGCCTTTAACACACACACACACACACACACACACACGCTATGACAGCAGGATTTCATTATTTAATTTATCCAATGTGTCGAAGATTAAGTGGTTGAAACTAAAAGAGGTTGAACATCAGAAGGAGTTTAGGGAAGAAATGAGATGAGTATTGACTGGTAATGGAGGTCTGCCAGGAGTGGCGGCTGGTAGTCTTTCAAACAGGGGAGGCTGGTCGGTTACTATATTTCCAGATTTTAAAAGAAAAAACATCAATTTTGCCCATACTCTTACCTCTGATCTGGCTGATTGTTGGCAGCGTCACAAACTGTGAAATAACAGGTTATTTTGGCCCATTAGCCTACTGTCCAATATACATGATGGTGGTGTTGGGGGGGGGGGGGGGAGGGGTATATTTTAAAATTTTATATTTTAAAATTGTGGCATGTTGTTTAAAAATTGATCATTATTGAAAGCAGCTCTTTGTCAGGAACCTCAGCAGTAGAGCTGGGTGCCACACATTTCATTCAATGACACTTTCCTTATATTTTACTTATTTTGACTGAGAAATGTTTTAATGACAATTTTGATAACCATTCACTTTTAATCCAGGTCTGTAGTGTGAAATGTTCTCGGCTGTGCTTTTGTTTAAAAATGTTTTCCAAATTGTAGCTGTGTTTAATTCATATCCAGAAAAATATATATTCCAATATAATATACTCAGCATAAACATTTTAAATAGATTCTATATTTTTGGTCCATCCATGACATATTACTAAAGTAGCCTATTTACTGTTGTTGATGTGGGTCACTTGCTGTTAGCCAATTCACTTTCTCGTACCAGGAGAGCTGAAAGGAACGAGTATTATTCCCTACCTTTTTCACCAAGTCAATTTGAGGCGTTGGTCTACCCTGCGCTTTAATTTTAATTTTTTCCTCGAAAGGAAGACTGGCAAATGGCTTCACCAAAATTAAATCAGCAATGCTTGGCATCCGTGCACAGCTTTCTTGCTAGCTGACTAGCCCCCTCAATTTCAAGTTCAGCCACTCAAATAAACGAAATTTCTGGAACTAAGATAGCAAACTTGACAACACTATATTTACACTTTATTTACAATGAAAATATATACAAACTAAAAAAGCTGGTAGAAACCGTATGTAATGAATGAAATCGAAATGTAAGCTGATCTCTTACAATACACCACAGCACTTGCGAATCCGCATGGGACTGAACTGAAATTCACCGCTGCCTGTCTGTATTTGAAACGAGCTGTCAATCAAAGAAAATATCCGGCCGCTGTCACCAATCACCAGTCTCCTCGCGGAAACTGCCATGTCCCTCCCATGTGAGGCTCGGAGTCCGTAGGTGGGCATTTTCGCAGTATTTGTCCAATAACTGTCTTGCATTTTGAGATTGAAAAGCGCATAGCTCCCAAATGCCATTGAAGTCCACTGAGGCTGGGAGTCTATGAGACTCCATGGGCAGGCGTTTTCGCAGTATTTGTCCAATAACCGTCTTGCATTTTGATATTGAAAAGCGCAGAGCTCCCAAATGCCATTGAAGTCCACTGAGGCTGCGCTGCATCGCGCTGTCACGAGGGGGAAAAACTCATGCAAAGTTATAAGGGAATGATTTCGCACTGTAGTTGGGTTGAGCACATATATTTCTATGATTCTGGATCTGAAATACCAATGTTATAAGGTCGGCTATAACATAAGCCTAGCGCAATTCATCCTACACGATGTTCATCATTTTTAGAGGAGGCTGAGCCTCCCTCATTGTCTTAGAGCAATTGCCCGTGTCTGCCAGAAGACTGGAATACTACTGCTATACTAGTAAGAGATGTAGCAAGGAAGGTGCTAGGGTGGTCATCGGGCAGGAGGAAGGAAGACAAGGAGACATGGTGGTGGAACAAAGAAGTGCAGGAAATTATAAAAGAGAGGAGGCTAGCAAAGAAGAATTGGGACGATCAGAGAGACGAGGAAAGCAGGCGGTTATACAGAGAGATGAGACAGAAGGCAAAAAGAGCAGTAGTGAAGGCGAAAGCAGATGCATACCAGGAGTTGTATGGAGACCAAAGAAGGAGAGAAAGACCTGTACAGACTAGCTAGGCAGAGAAACAGGGAAGCAAGGGATGTACAGCAGATAAGAGTGATGAAAGATGTAAATGGAAATGTGCTGACAAACAAAGAGAGTGTATTAAGAAGGTGGAACAAGTACGTTGAGGATTTATTAAATGAGGAGAATCCAAGAGAGAAAAGGTCAGATTCACTGTAGACCGCAAATCAGGAAGCAGAGTTGGTTAGTAAGGATGAGGTAAGGGTAGCCATGAAAAGAATGAAGACTGGGAAAGCAGTCGGACCAGATGGTATCCCGACTGAGGCTTGGAGATGTTTGGGTGAGATGGCTGTGGAGTTCCGAACGAGATTGTTTAATAAGATCCTAGAGAATGAGAAAATGTCGAATGAATGGAGGAAGAGTGTGCTAGTCCCAGTATACAAGAATAAGGGAGATGTACAGAGCTGCAGTAATTAGAGAGGGATAAAGTTGATGATCCACACCATGAAGTTATGGGAAAAGGTATTGGAGGCGAGATTGAGAAGAGGGGTAGCAATCTGTGAACAGCAGTATGGGTTTATGCCAAGGAAGAGCATGTTGGATGGAATTTTTGCTTTAAGAATGTTAATGGAGAAGTACAAGGAAGGCCAGAGAAAGCTACATTGTGTGCTTGTAGGCCTGGATAAGGCATACAATAGAGTGCCGATAGATGAGTTATGGTATTGTATGAAAAAGTGTGGCGTGAATGGAAAGTATATTAGAGTGGTGCAAGACATGTATGAGAACAGTGAAACAGTAGTGAGGTGTGCAGTTGGAATGACTGAATGGTTCAAGGTGAAGGTGGGACTTCATCAAGGATCTGCTTTGAGTCCTTTTTTGTTTGCCATAGTGATGGATAGCTTGACGGATGAAGTGAGGCAAGAGACACCATGGAACATGATGTTTGCGGATGATATTGTGATATGTGGTGAAAGTAGAAAGGAGGTTGAGCTGGGTTTGGAGAGATGGAGGCATACTGTACATTGGAACGAAGAGGAATGAAGGTGAGCCGTAGCAAAACAGAATACATGTGCATCAATGAGAATGGGGATGAGAGTGTAGTGAAGATGCAAGGAGTAGACATAAAGAAAGTTGGTGAATTCAAGTACCTGGGGTCAACTGTGCAGAAAAATGGGGGCTGCGATAGTGAGGTGAGAAAGAGAGTACAGGCAGGATGGAGCAGTTGGAGAAGGATTTCGGGAATCATTTGTGATAGGAAAGTGCCAGCAAAAGTGAAAGGTAAGATGTACAGTATAAGACAGTAGTGAGACCAGCTATGATGTATGGATTGGAGACCGTACCCTTAACAAAGAGACAGGAGGCAAAGTTGGAGGTGGCGGAGTTGAGGATGTTAAGGTTTGCGATGGGAGTGACAAGGTTGGACAGGATAAGGAACGAGCACATCAGAGGGACAGCACATGTGGAGATCTTGGGAATTCAGCTAAGAGAGATGAGACTGATGGTATGGGCACATCCTGAGAAGAGATGCAGAGCATGTGGGAAGGAGAATGTTGAGGATGGAGTTGCCAGGCACACGAAAACAAGGAAGGCCAAAGAGGAGATACATGGATGTGGTGAGAGAGGACATGAAAGTGGCAGGTGTGGGAGAGAAGGATGCAGAAGACAGGGAGCAATGGAGACAAAAGATCCGCTGTGGCAACCCTTAATCAGGAGCAGCCAAAAGAAGAAGAAGATTTATCCAATGTGTAACCGACACATATTGAAAAAGATCTGAAAATAAAATTGCTAGTTTCTGAAAAATCTAAATCTACTCTATTTGGATCAGAGATCACAAGAACTGTATCGCATTGCCAAAGCCAAAGTCCTTCACACGCCAAGTGACGCATAGGGTGGCGCCAAGCTCCATTTCCGTAGCCCTCAGCCTCTCGCCTGTTACATAGCTAGGGCTACAGTGGGGGGCTAGTCTTTTGGTAACCGCGAGAGTTTGACTCCCCACTCACACAGCATTGCATAATCCATAAAAACTGTTATGGGAAACTTAAACAGTGTCAACATTTTTAGACACAGCAATATCTAGCGTTCATCAAATAATATCTTCAAATCTTTGAACATGTTAAGCTCTAAAATATACAGAAATATGACATTGAATATTTAACTATATGGACTGTGTTAATTTGGATATAGTTATTACCATTAAAATAGCATTTACAGTGGTGCTTGAAAGTTTGTGAACCCTTTAGAGTTTTCTATATTTCTGCATAAATATGGCCTAAAACATCATCAGATTTTCACACAAGTCCTAAAAGTAGATAAAGAGAACCCAGTTAAACAAATGAGACAAAATATTACACTCGGTCATTTATTTATTGAGGAAAATTGTCCAAGATTACATATCTGTGAGTGGCAAAAGTATGTGAACCTTTGCTTTCGGTATCTGGTGTGACCCCCTTGTGCAGCAATAAATGCAACTAAACATTTCCAGTAACTGTTGATCAGTCCTGCACACTGGCTTGGAGGGATTTTAGCCCATTCCTCCATACAGAACAGCTTCAACTCTGGGATGTTGGTGGGTTTCCTCGCATGAACTGCTCACTTCAGGTCCTTCCACAACATTTCCATTGAATTAAGGTCAGGACTTTGACTTGGCCATTCCAAAATATTAACTTTATTCTTCTTTAACCATTCTTTGGTAGAATGACTTGTGTGCTTAGGGTCGTTGTCTTGCTGCATGACCCACCTTCTCTTGAGATTAAGTTCATGGACAGATGTCCTGACATTTTCCTTTAGAATTCACTGGTATAATTCAGAATTCATTGCTCCATCAATGATGGCAAGCTGTCCTGGCCCAGATGCAGCAAAACAGGCCCAAACCATGATACTACCACCACAATGCTTCATAGATGGGATAAGGTTCTTATGCTGGAATGCAGTGTTTTCCTTTCTCCAAACATAACGCTTCTCATTTAAACCAAAAAGTTCTATTTTGGTCTCATCCATCCGCAAAACATTTTTCGAATAGCCTTCTGGCTTGTACACGTGATCTATAGCAAACTGCAGACGAGCAGCAGTGTTCTTTTTTGGAGAGCAGTGGCTTTCTCCTTGCAACCCTGCCATGCACACCATTGTTTTTCAGTGTTCTCCTGATGGTGGACTCATGAACATTAACATTAGGCAATGTGAGAGAGGATTTCAGTTGCTTAGAAGTTACCCTGGGGTCTTTTGTGACCTCGCTGACTATTACACGCCTTGCTCTTGGAGTGATCTTTGTTGGTCGACCACTCCTGGAGAGGGTAACAATGGTCTTGAATTTCCTCCATTTGTACACAATCTGTCTGACTGTGGATTGGTGGAGTCCAAACTCTTTACAGATGGTTTTGTAGCCTTTTCCAGCCTGATGAGCATCAACAATGCTTTTTCTGAGGTCCTCAGAAATCTCCTTTGTTCGTGCCATGATACACTTCCACAAACGTGTTGTGAAGATCAGACTTTGATAGATCCCTGCTCTTTAAATAAAACATGGTGCCCACTCATACCTGATTGTCATCCCATTGATAGAAAACACCTGACTCTAATTTCACCTTCAAATTAACTGCTAATCCTAGAGGTTCACATACTTTTGCCACTCACTGATGTAATATTGGATCATTTTCCTCAGTAAATAAATGACCAAGTACAATATTTTTGTCTCATTTGTTTAACTGGGTTCTCTTTATCTACTTTTAGGACTTGTGTGAAAATCTGATGATGTTTTAGGTCATATTTATGCAGAAATATAGAAAATTCTGAAGGGTTCACAAACTTTCAAGCATCACTGTATCGTGCTTTTGTTTTTCTCAACATCATTATGCAACAAAATCATCCTCACTGTTTAAAATTTCTCCAAAGCTTGAATGAAGATCAAGTTTCAGTTCAAATGTATTAACATCATAAGCCTTTAGCTTTTCGTTCAAGTCATTTTCCAAGTCTTTCTCCAGCTATAAGTGTTGGCTAATTTGAGCTAACCAGTTATCATTACTCAGAAATACTAGCTAATGTAAATCTTTCATGATACTTTGTGCATTGTAGATTAGCGATCCTCAAAGTTGGGTGCTTGAAACCTAAATTATGAGTCTATTAAAAAATCCATTAGAGGAAATCAAAATCCACAAAATATTGAACGTTTTTATTAATTGATGAGTTCTTCTAGTTATTACTTCTGCCAACTTTGTTGGAGGAGGTTATGCTTTTTGTTTGTTTGTTTGTTCCCAACATAGCTCAAAAAATAGTGAATGGATTTTGAAAATAAAATGGAGGAAATGTGAGCCATGGACCAAGGAACAATTGATTAGATGCTGATGCAAATCCAGGTATGTATGCGGATCCAATTTTTTTTTTTTTTTTGGCCTGTTCCCAACATAACTCAAAAAGTAGTGAACAGATTTGGATGAAATTTGGTGTCCATCTTTACTATTATCCTAGTTTCAAGTGATTTGAATTTGTTGATAATATGTGGCTTGGTGGAGATATACACTGCACTGAGAGCCCTTCTCGTTATCATATTGACTGGTTACTTGAATTAAATGGATTTAATTCAAATCTCAACAACTTCAAAACAACCTACAAATAATGTCAACTTGGACCTGACATGATGGTATTGGAAAATTCATAAACAAGAAAACTCTAAAGCTCAAATAACTAGCCAGAATTGTATTGTACACATTTAAATAATGAGGGTAATATTTAAATAGTTAGATTATGTTCATAACTTTATTTATTTATTTATTTATTTATTTATTTATTTTATTTCTGAAATTTGTTTAACAGTTAAAAGAAACCCTGGCTGCAAAACATGTGTGAACCCCTGTGTAATTATAATAGAAAACTCGTTTTATAAATCTTTTTATACAGTGGGGCAAAAAAGTATTTAGTCAGTCACCAATTGTGCAAGTTCTCCCACTTAAAAAGATGAGAGAGGCCTGTAATTTTCATCATAGGTATACCTCAACTATGAGAGACAGAATGAGAAAAAAAATCCAGAAAATCACATTGTCTGATTTTTAAAGAATTTATTTGCAAATTATGGTGGAAAATAAGTATTTGGTCATTAACAAAAGTTCATCTCAATACTTTGTTATATACCCTTTGTTGGCAATGACAGAGGTCAAATGTTTTCTGTAAGTCTTCACAAGGTTTTCACACACTGTTGCTGGTATTTTGGCCCATTCCTCCATGCAGATCTCCTCTAGAGCAGTGATGTTTTGGGGCTGTCGCTGGGCAACACGGACTTTCAACTCCCTCCAAAGATTTTCTATGGGGTTGAGATCTGGAGACTGGCTAGGCCACTCCAGGACCTTGAAATGCTTCTTACGAAGCCACTCCTTCGTTGCCCAGGCGGTGCGTTTGGGCTCATTGTCATGCTGAAAGGCCCAGCCACGTTTCATCTTCAATGCCCTTGCTGATGGAAGGAGGTTTTCACTCAAAATCTCACGATACATGCCCCCATTCATTCTTTCCTTTACACGGATCAGTCATCCTGGTCCCTTTGCAGAAAAACAGCCCCAAAGCATGATGTTTCCACCCCCATGCTTCACAGTAGGTATGGTGTTCTTTGGATGCAACTCAGCATTCTTTCTCCTCCAAACACAACAAGTTGAGTTTTTACCAAAAAGTTCTATTTTGGTTTCATCTGACCATATGACATTCTCCCAATCCTCTTCTGGATCATCCAAATGCTGTCTAGCAAACTTCAGACGGGCCTGGACATGTACTGGCTTAAGCAGGGGGACACGTCTGGCACTGCAGGATTTGAATCCCTGGCGGCATAGTGTGTTACTGATGGTAGCCTTTGTTACTTTGGTCCCAGCTCTCTGCAGGTCATTCACTAGGTTCCACCCGTGTGGTTCTGGGATTTTTGCTCACTGTTCTTGTGATCATTTTGACCCCACGGGGTGAGATCTTGCGTGGAGCCCCAGATCGAGGGAGATTATCAGTGGTCTTGTATGTCTTCCATTTTCTAATAATTGCTCCCACAGTTGATTTCTTCACACCAAGCTGCTTACCTATTGCAGATTCAGTCTTCCCAGTCTGGTGCAGGTCTACAATTTTGTTTCTGGTGTCCTTTGACAGCTCTTTGGTCTTGGCCATAGTGGAGTTTGGAGTACGACTGTTTGAGGTTGTGGACAGGTGTCTTTTATACTGATAAGTTCAAACAGGTGCCATTAATACAGGTAACGAGTGGAGGACAGAGGAGCCTCTTAAAGAAGTTGTTACAGGTCTGTGAGAGCCAGAAATCTTGCTTGTTTGTAGGTGACCAAATACTTATTTTACTGAGGAATTTACCAATTCATTCATTAAAAATCCTACAATGTGATTTCCTGGATTCTTTCCCCCCATTCTGTCTCTCATAGTTGAGGTATACCTATGATGAAAATTACATGCCTCTCTCATCTTTTTAAGTGGGAGAACTTGCACAATTGGTGGCTGACTAAATACTTTTTTGCCCCACTGTATATCATGAATGTATTTCAGACCAAGATGTCCACTAAGCCTTTTGCCCCATTTCCAAAGGCATCATTCCCAAAAGAATATAAAGTTTAAGAACAATCATTCCTTTTTCATAAAACCGAATGAAGTTGGCTCTAGAAAAAAATCAACAACCTCTATTCTACAACTTAATAAAAAAATAAATACATGTAAATACAATTATCCCAGGACAAGAGACTAAATTAATTTTGCAATGAACCATCCTAGGTAATACAATTGGTAAAACAAGATAAAAGTATACAATTAACTGGAGCACAATAACTCAGTAAATATTGTGAAATTAGGTTTGGTGCCATCATTTGGGAAGACATCATACCCAAGGCACATTTTCCCATTGAATAATAACCTAATAATCATAATAATAATATTCTTGTATAATATATGGTTTAATTTTAAAGTACAATAATGCCTGTTCATGTGAACATTTCACGCTCTCCTGTCTCACACTTTCCCAACAGGTGCTTTATATATTCAATTCCAGCACCTTGAACAAAACCTGTTTTTAAATTTACACATGAACATTTTTATTTGGCATATGCTTTTATCTATAGCGATTAATAAGTGTAGTGTAATTTCATCCAAGCATCTAGCTGTTAACTGAGCTGACATCTGTACAAGTTCTTCCCGAGAATCTGATTCCACAGATGCAACGAAGTGTGGAATATACGGTATAGGAAGCACTGAGAGCAAAAACTGTTAAGTCACAAGCACGCTGGGTGAAAATTGTTCTCGTGTGTCAGTTCAAGACTTTGACCCTCAGCATGAGGTTAATTGGTGAGTGGCTCTGTTGTTTTCTGATGAACTTCAGTGTTATCTCATCATTAAGTTGAACTCAGGGCTTTGCGAGAAACGAATCAACTCTATTAGTGAGACACCCATGAGCAGAACCGATCCAACAGTAAAATGGTCCATTTACGTTAATAACATACTATTCTAAAACTAAATGGCAGTGGGAAATCAACAGTTAAAGTTCTTTCCTAGGGTCTGAAAGGTTGCATTCAAACACCAGGGTGCTTTGTCGCTGTTGTGTGTTGCATTGCTGAGCAAGAATCTTCACTATTGCCTGCTCAGATCTACTTGGATTGGATTCTCTTTCACCTACTGTAGAAGCAGAATTGCCTCAAGTAAAGAATAATACACAATAGGGAAACGCAATTACAGGAAAACAATCAACAGCATGATGTTGTGTAAGTCAGAAGTTCTTATAACATCATATCCCAAAGTGTTTTTTTCCTAACTTGCCAATGATTACATTTTTTATTCATTAAAAAATGATGCACTGTACTTTTTATCCATTTATAGTTACACTTAACATTAATGTTGTGGAACGTCCATGAAAAAAGTTCCTGTTATAAAAGCTATAAACAGCTGTTCTTTCATTCGCATCTCTTTTTCTCTCTCTTTAAGTTAATAAAACAAACAAAAACAACAAACAACAAAAACAAACAAACAAAACAGCTTGCCATGCATGTCGAAACCAGAAAGACCTTTTTCCTGAGCTCATTTCTTTGGTGACTTGAAGAGATTCCTTGCAAAAATGCTAAATAAACCTATCCTTGCAGAAAATTTCACCATATCAACAATTATATGTGTGTTAAGTCTGTTTAGGTGGAGAATCCAGCATAAAATTTCTTGCATAAGATGAATATCAATGTCATTATATAAAGACTAGTGCATCTCAACAAATTGGAATATCATGAAAAAGTTCAATATTTAGTAATTTAACAAATTAAAATGATATAGAAATAAATCAATGACTTCTGACCAATCAGAATTGGGCATTCATTGGTGCTGTGGTATAACTAAGCAATATTGCATCAGTAAGAGTGGAGTTATACTGAATACCGGCATGGTTGTGATTTGTTTATAGGCAAGAGCTCACAGCGCAGGTGTTATAGCTAATCACAGCCATGCGATATTCAGATATTCAGTATGACCACATTCTTGCAAGTGTGATATTTCTTTTATCCAGCAGTTGTATAAACAATAATTAATACCAAGGAAGTGACATTTGGACACAATATGGCCAAATGTTGAGCGCAGTAATACACACAGTGAAACATCCCAGAAATATAACAACACCATCTTATATAACAATGCCATAGTGCAAACGTCATCTTAACCAATCAAAAGTGGACTGTAACTAATTGGTGTTTAAATGAATTAATAATATAGATATTTAGGCACTGCCTAAAAGTGCAGATCCTGATGAGTGTATGAGAAAAATATTTGCAAGGGCACAAAATTAACCTGAATAGAATAATAATACTATAGCATATGAACCATCAAATTGTGTAGTGTAGTGTATTTCACGTCATTACATTGCTGCATTGTCTTGTGACAGTGATACCAATAACGAGATACACATCGCAGTTACGAATACATATTTATTCCTTTCTTTGACACTGCATGCCATGTGCCAGAAACAACACCACGCCATTTATTATGGTGTGACTCTGCTGGGTGCCTGGTGGACAGCAGTAAACCAATGCTTTCATCTTACATCATGACTATACAGTTACCATCAAATATCAAACTTGATATGTCAAACAGTTGTCTGGTTACATCTATCATGTCCATGCACATTGGCGTGCATGCACAGCACCATTTGGACTAATTACCATGCACCTGTTCCTGATTAGAGTGCAATCACAGCACACAGATATCAGGATTCTCAGTAACACCCAGACTTTGTGAAGTATATGCACTGTACCCTGCGTCTAATGTTACTAAGCCTTGTATTTTTTTACTGCTAGTTCTGACCCTGTTTGTGTTTTTGGACTGTTAGTATTGTACAACCCTGATTCCAAAAAAAAAGTTGGGACAAAGTACAAATTGTAAATAAAAACGGAATGCAATAATTTACAAATCTCAAAAACTGATATTGTATTCACAATAGAACATAGACAACATATCAAATGTCAAAAGTGAGACATTTTGAAATTTCATGCCAAATACTGGAAATCACAAAATGGGCTCAGGAATATTTCCAGAGAACATTATCTGTGAACACAATTCACCGTGCCATTCGCCGTTGCCAGCTAAAACTCTATAGTTCAAAGAAGAAGCCGTATCTAAACATGATCCAGAAGCACAGATGTCGTCTCTGGGCCAAGGCTCATTTAAAATGGACTGTGGCAAAGTGGAAAACTGTTCTGTGGTCAGACGAATCAAAATTTGAAGTTCTTTATGGAAATCAGGGACGCTGTGTCATTTGGACTAAAGAGGGGAAGGACAACCCAAGTTGTTATCAGCGCTCAGTTCAGAAGCCTGCATCTCTGATGGTATGGGGTTGCATTAGTGCGTGTGGCATGGGCAGCTTACACATCTGGAAAGACACCATCAATGCTGAAAGGTATATCCAGGTTCTAGAGCAACATATGCTCCCATCCAGACGACGTCTCTTTCAGAGAAGACCTTGCATTTTCCAACATGACAATGCCAAACCACATACTGCATCAATTACAGCATCATGGCTGCGTAGAAGAAGGGTCCGGGTACTGAACTGGCCAGCCTGCAGTCCAGATCTTTCGCCCATAGAAAACATTTGGCACATCATAAAACGGAAGATACGACAAAAAAGACCTAAGACAGTTGAACAACTAGAATCCTACATTAGACAAGAATGGGTTAACATTCCTATCCCTAAACTTGAGCAACTTGTCTCCTCAGTCCCCAGACGTTTACAGACTGTTGTAAAGAGAAAAGGGGATGTCTCACAGTGGTAAACATGGCTTTGTCCCAACTTTTTTGAGATGTGTTGTTGTCATGAAATTTAAAAATCACCTAATTTTTCTCTTTAAATGATACATTTTCTCAGTTTAAACATTTGATATGTCATCTATGTTCTATTCTGAATAAAATATGGAATTTTGAAACTTCCACATCATTGCATTCCATTTTTATTTACAATTTGTACTTTGTCCCAACTTTTTTGGAATCGGGGTTGTACGTATTACCTCTGATATCCTGTCTATGCCTCGCCTGACTACTGCCTGTTTTTCAACTCTGCCTTCATCTATGTATTGAATCTGTTTGCTAGCATGCTTTCAATAAAACTCTTCCTGCACTGACATCCATCTATTGCCCTTACATGACAGAAATTCTCAATTGTCCAACAAGCTAGTGGATTAATAACACTGTTTTAACTAGTTTTATATAAAACTTCTCATCTCATCTCATTATCTCTAGCCACTTTATCCTTCTACAGTGTCGCAGGCAAGCTGGAGCCTACCCCAGCTGACTACGGGCGAAAGGTGGGGTACACCCTGGACAAGTCGCCAGGTCATCACAGGGCTGACACATAGACACAGACAGCCATTCACACTCACATTCACACCTACAGTCAATTTAGAGTCACCAGTTAACCTAACCTGCATGTCTTTGGACTGTGGGGAAAACTGGAGCACCCGGAGGAAACCCACGCGGACACGGGGAGAACATGCAAACTCCACACAGAAAGGCCCTCATCGGCCACGGGGCTCGAACCCAGACCTTCTTGCTGTGAGGCGTCAGCGCTAACCACTACACCACTGTGCCGCCCCTAATCCCACATTATCTTTTTAAATCAAATTAAAAATAAGTGCTGGATAAAAACCCATCCAATTCAGTGGCGGCTGGTAGTCTTTCAAACAGGGGAGGCTGGTCGGTTACGATATTTCCAGATTTTAAAAGAAAAAAGAAAAAACATCAATTTTGCCCATACTCTTGCCTCTGATCTGGCTGATTGTTGGCAGGGTCACAAACTGTGAAATAACAGGTTCTTTTGGCCCATTAGCCTACTGTCCAATATACATGATGGTGGTGTTGGGGGGAGGGGTATATTTTAACATTTTATATTTTAAAATTGTGGCATGTGGCATTTTGTTTAAAAATTGATTATTATTGAAAGGAGCTCTTTGTCAGGAACCTCAGCAGTAACAGCAGAGTGTTCTGGAATAGGCACAAGCACTGACCTTGGGGAGCCAAACACAGAGCTGGGTGCCACACATTTCATTCAATGACACTTTCCCTATATTTTACTTATTTTGACTGAGAAATGTTTTATTGACAATTTTGATAACCCTTCACTTTTAATCCAGGTCTGTAGTGTGAAATATTCTCGGCTGTGCTTTTGTTTAAAAATGTTTTCCAAATTGTAGCTGTGTTTAATTCATATCCAGAAAAATATATATTCCAATATAATATACTCAGCATTTACATTTTAAATAGATTCTATATTTTTGGTCCATCCATGACATATTACTAAAGTAGCCTATTTACTGTTGTTGATGTGGGTCACTTGCTGTTAGCCAATTCACTTTCTCGTACCAGGAGAGCTGAAAGGAACGAGTATTATTCCCTACCTTTTTCACCAAGTCAATTTGAGGCGTTGGTCTACCCTGCGCTTTAATTTTAATTTTTTCCTCGAAAGGAAGACTGGCAAATGGCTTCACCAAAATTAAATCAGCAATGCTTGGCATCTGTGCGCAGCTTTCTTGCTAGCTGACTAGCCCCCTCAAGTTCAAGTTCGGTCACTCAAATAAATAAAATTTCTGGAACTAAGATAGCAAACTTGACAACACTATATTTATACTTTATTTACAATGAAAATATATACAAACTAAAAAAGCTGGTAGAAACCGTATGTAATGAATGAAATCGAAATGTAAGCTGATCTCTTACAATACACCACAGCACTTGCGAATCCGCATGGGACTGAACTGAAATTCACCGCTGCCTGTCTATATTTGAAACGAGCTGTCAATCAAAGAAAATATCCGGCTGCTTTCACCAATCACCAGTCTCCTCGCAGAAACTGCCATGTCCCTCCCACTGTGAGGCTGGGAGTCCGTGGGGTGGGTGTTTTCGCAGTATTTGTCCAATAACCGTCTTGCATTTTGATATTGAAAAGCGCAGAGCTCCCAAATGCCATTGAAGTCCACTGAGGCTGGGAGTCCGTGAGACTCCATGGGTGGGCGTTTTCGCAGTATTTGTCCAATAATCGTCTTGCATTTTGAGATTGAAAAGTGCATAGCTCCCAAATGCCATTGAAGTCCACTGAGGCTGGGCTGCATCGCATTGTCACGAGGGGGAAAAACTCACGCACACATTAGGCGAACTGAGGAAAGTTATAACGGAATGATTTCGCACTGTAGTTGGGTTGAGCACATATATTTCTATGATTCTGGATCTGAAATAGCAATGTTATAAGGTCGGCTATAACATAAGCCTAGCGCAATTCATCCTACACGATGTTCGTCATTTTTAGAGGAGGCTGAGCCTCCCTCGTTGTCTTAGAGCAATCGCCCGTGATCCAATTTATGGAAATAAAGATATAAATTTTGTTGTCCGGTGGTCAAGTGTTTATCAGATATGTTGCCTTGCACTTACGATCAAGTACCATGTGGTGGTTGGACAGATGTTATATGGTCAAATACCATGAAAAATCAGGTTGATGCATTAACATGTCCTTTGAAGTATAAAACTATCTAACAAGTACAGCAACATTATGAGAATTAAATTTTATTTTCAGTATTCCAAGAACGTTGAGTCTCAAAGCCTTTGAATGTCAAAATGGATGTGTTTAATTCCTTTAATATGTCAGAAACAATGATGTCAGTATCATGGTTTTTTGCTATAAAAGAATCATTTTACCTCACAGATCCATTAAAATCATGAGCACTAGTTCTAAAAGGTACAGTCTTTTAAGTGAGTCCACTTAATGTTCAAAAGTCTGAGGAAGAGAACACGCAAAGAGTGATTCACATCTTTACTGTATTTTGTACTTCAAATTCCTAATTTCATCATGTTTATATAATTATAAATCCCTTTATACAATGAATAAAAGCCTTTTTTTTCTAAGCTTGTGACATTTAAGTCTTCAGATTGCGGCCTTTTTTAATTGCTTTTTCAACACAAAAAGAACAGAACAGTTTTAATTCATTGTGCAATTCACCAAAGAGTAGAGCATATATGGTGAGAATTGTATCATGAAATTTTCAACTGGTTATTATAACTGGTAATTATGTATCCTGTGTGAAATGAACTTTACGTCAAACACTCAACGGCATAAACAGCGTAAGCTAGGCCTACAGTATGCTATCAGTAGTAACGAATACTAACATCTTGTGGATTTCAATAGGAAGAAAACAATGATTTAGAAACAATCCCAGTTCTGTATATAAGAACATAATATCAAAGAAATGACTGTTCAACTGACAAAGTGGATTAGACCAAGCCACCAAGCAACATCCACCTCCCTGCTTTCATCTGTTCCCACAGAGAGAAAATCAGGGCTGTTCTCATGTGCCGGAGAGTGTGATCGCTCACCTGTTCTGTGACCTGCTGAGATCTCGTGTCTGTCAGCTCCACATCCTCATTGACAGTATCCACATGACAGCACCGGTTCAATATAATGCTTACTAAGTGCCTTCTTACTCCGTCTATTTATTTCCCTCCCTGTCGTCATGTTTCTCATGCAAACTCTTCCTACTCCCTCTTCCTCATGGGTTGCAACATTTAAATTAGTCCTGTGGGGATTACTATAGAGACAGAACTGTGTGTGTGTGTGCGTGTGTGTGTGTGTGTATTGGTGTACATTACACAAGCTAGAATGCACTGGGAGCATGTGATTCCTTACCTAACCTTTGTGCGCGTGTGTGTGTGTGTGTGTGTGTGTGTGTGTGTGTGTGTGTGTGTGTGTGTATACGATGTCATCCTTTGACTGTTGAGAATGTTATGCGCTATAGCATGACTCAGGCCCAAGGAAGACAAGTTAATAATCAGCTCACTTTCTGCTTGCCAGTCGACATCCTTTACAGCAGCAATATACTGTAAACGCTTCTAGAAGAGCCGAGGACTGGGAACGATTGTGAGTGAGAGAACAACTCATTAAATTCATTTGATTCGTTTGGTGCTGACAGAGAAAGGATGAACCAGAACATTTTCAGAACTCGACAGATTTCAGGCAGAGGAACGCTCTGGTTTCAAAAGAGCATTGACATGGAAGCTGTAAGGCCGTGGATTTACAGCTGGGATAGTCATAAAAGTCATCGGTTTTACTGCTAGTATTAGAGAGAGCAAAGCAAATGAGTGCATGAGGTGGAATATCAACAGCAAAGGTCAAGGCTATTGTCAAGAAGCACATAAAGATACACACATACATATAAACTGTCACAAAATGCTGAGTCATGGTGTGCAAGAGCAACAGAACAGTCAAGCAGATCACAGCATGCACTTTTCAGAGCATTCTGCTGAATAAGTAAACGTTTATATTGCCTGCTTGCCTGCCTGTCAAATAAAGTAAGCTATACAGTGGCTTACATAAGTATTCACCCCTTGGACTTTGCCATATTTTGTTGTGTTACAACTTTGAAATGAATTGGATGTCATGAATCAGAGACAAAGACAAAGAATAGCCCTTAATATTGAAGTAGGGTGAAAGTCATTAAATTGTCACATACGGTATAGAAAAAAAATTAAAAAAATAAAAAAGTGATTGCATAAGTATTCCTGAACTAATTTAAGGTTTCACCACAATGATGGTGAATACTTATGAAATCACAAGTGTTGAATTTGTAAGTAACTTTGAAAACTTCATCAAATCCCCTGCCTCAAACACCCCCAATATTCCAATATTTTGGTAAATGTATCAATTTAACACATTATGATATCAACATTCACTGGATATGAGCAATTGCACACTCTGATTGGCTACTCTACTACTAGGCTATCAGCTCATATACCACGAGTAGAGAAAAACAAAATGGCGGAGTGTTTTGCTGAGGATGAAATAAAAACTCTATTCAAAAACAAAAAACCCCAAAATACAAAAAAGCAACAAAATATGGAATGAAAATATTTGATGTTAAGAATGTATCTTTTTTATTTTTCAAGAATTATTATTATTATTATTATTATTATTATTATTATTATTATTATTAGTCAGCCCTGTGATGACCTGGTGACCAGGACATGTCCAGGGTGTACCCCGCCTTTCGCCCGTAGTCAGCTGGGATAGGCTCCAGCTTGCCTGCGACCCTGTAGAAGGATAAAGCGGCCAGAGATAATGAGATGAGATTATTATTATTATTATTATTATTATTATTATTGCATTTTTCAACAATTGCTGCTGTCATTTCACCAGTTTGTTTGCATTCTTCATCTTTAAGCATTAAAATTTGTTGTTGTTTTTTTAGACTGGTTCAAAAGCTCAAAGAAGTTTGAAAATTACAGAACTGAAATGTCCCAGGAAGAATTAAATAAACATCTAAAGCTATTTGATACCTCGGCACGACAGCAAGATGGCACTTTCTACAAAAACACCCACTAAATTCAATTCATTTTTAAGGTTTTTAAGAAGTTTGCCTAAGCAGAAATGATTTTGTCAGATGTTTTGTATAAAGTTTTTATTTATTGAATTTGCAAAAAATAAAAATAAAAATGCTCTGTTTCTCAAAATCCAGTGAATGTGGATAAGATAAAACAATAATTCCATTAAATCCTGTCATACATGGCTTTGCCTCATTGCCTATCAATTTCAAGTTCAAGTTCAAAGTGTTTATTGCCATATGCACAGTAAGGACATGTCCTCTTGCACAGTGAAATTCTTAGTTTGCTGTCCACCATGAATGCCAATTACAAATACAAATAAATTAATAGGCGGAATCAATAATACAAAGTAAAGGCAATGTAGTGCAAAATAAAAGCAAAAGAAAAAAAACAGTATAGTACAAAATAAAGGTAAATGTAGTGCAAAATTGGCAGTGTAATACAAAAATAAGGCAATAATCGGACGTAGCAGCAAAAAAGGGCAGTAATGTGCAAATATGTGCAAACAAATGTAAACAGATGTAAACAGTCAAGGACAGTTTACAGGGAGGTAGTCCATGGTTATAGACTCCTGTCAGCTGTTCAGGAGTCTGATGGTGGTGGGAATGAAAGAGTTCTTTAGTCTGACAGGCTTACATTTCACACTTTTGTACCTCCGGCCTGAGGGTAGAAGTGTGAACAGTCCGTGCTGGGGGTGGGTGGGGTCTTTGAGGATGGAGGCAGCTCTCCTGTGGACTCTGCAGTGGTAGATGCTCTGCAGAGAGGGCAGTGGAGTTTTGGTGATCCTCTCAGCAGTCTTCACCACCCTCTGCAGGCGTTTGCAGTCCATAGCTGTAGTGCTGCCGTACCACACGAGTCAGCTCATGTATGACTTGGTTTCATGGAATAATTATTAATTATCGCAATGAAGTCCATTTCTGTACTGCGTTTTAACAACACAAAGGGTTGGGTGGGGTTTAATACATATGCAAGCCACTGTAAACAAGTTATTTATTTGTCACAACTGGCCAAACAGAATGTGATGAACAGTGCTCGTAAACTAGGTATCTAATCATCTGTGTTAATCTGGGCTAAATTAAACTGCAAACTTCCATACTCACCAACTGATCAATTCCCACCCATTCGATAGATCTCCCTTACCACATGACAACTAACAACATTGTTCTTCCTCTGAGACATGTGAAACCAGCCATTGCATCTTTTCAAACTGCTTCTGATGTTTAAGATACCAGTCAAAAGTTTGGACACACCTTCTAATTCAAATGTTTTTCTTTATTTTTATAAATTAAAAGTCACTTCATGCGCTAAAAAGTAATGATGGATGTCATTTCTTTTTACTTAGTTGAGCAGTTCTTGACATAATATGGATTACTACAGTTGTGGTGTGGAATAGGGCTATTTACTGTATTTTGACTATTTTCTACAATGTAGAAAATAGTCAAAATACAGAAAAACCTATGAATGAGTGGGTGTGTCCAAACTTTTGACTGGTACTGTATGTCACAGCTGGACACACTCAGGGGACAGCACCAACTGCTCAACATGCACTCACAGAAGTCCACAACTGGCTCAGGTCACAGAGGGTTGTCCCTACCAGCCACAAAGCATTTTCCAATTTTTTCTTCTCATATGTCAGCCGTAGTTTGCTGTATGCAGTTGACTGTTTACCAGGGTGGACATAGAGCAGTTCCCACCCAACCATTCACACACGTGGTCAATTTAGAGTAGCCAGTTAAACGAACCACATGTCTTTGGACAGTGGAGGGAAACCAGAGCACCCAGATGAAACCCATGGGGAGAGTATGGAAACTCCACACAGAAAGGCCCTTGTCAGCCGTGAGGTTCAAATCCGGAACCTTCTCGCTGTGAGGCAACAGTACTAATGACTGCACCACCATGCCACCTGTATTTGCCAATGATGAGGCAAAATGTTTCTGTTGTGCCACTCAGTAGGCATATTTTTCTAACTTTGTCAACTGGCCAAGTTGAATGAGAAAACAGAATGTTCAGATAAATATGAAATCCGAGAGATGGGGTTTGATGTACATGGGCAGGTATTGGAGGTGGGGTCAAGGAGTACAACCCCAATTCCAAAAAAGTTAAGTACAAATTGTAAATAAAAATGGAATGCAATAATTTACAAATCTCAAAAACTGATATTGTATTCACAATAGAACATAGACAACATATCAAATGTCGAAAGTGAGACATTTTGAAATTGCATGCCAAATATTGGCTCATTTGAAATTTCATGACAGCAACACATCTCAAAAAAGTTGGGACAGGGGCAATAAGAGGCTGGAAAAGTTAAAGGTACAAAAAAGGAACAGCTGGAGGACCAAATTGCAACTCATTAGGTCAATTGGCAATAGGTCATTAACATGACTGGGTATAAAAAGAGCATCTTGGAGTGGCAGTGGCTCTCAGAAGTAAAGATGGGAAGAGGATCACCAATCCCCCTAATTCTGCGCCGACAAATAGTGGAGCAATATCAGAAAGGAGTTCGACAGTGTAAAATTGCAGAGTTTAAACATATCATCATCGTGTGCATAATATCATCAAAAGATTCAGACAATCTGGAAGAATCTCTGTGCGTAAGGGTTAAGGCCGGAAAACCATACTGGGTGCCCATGATCTTCGGGCCCTTAGACAGCACTGCATCACATATAGGCATGCTTCTGTATTGGAAATCACAAAATGGGCTCAGGAATATTTCCAGAGAACATTATCTGTGAACACAATTCACCATGCCATCCGCCGTTGCCAGCTAAAACTCTATAGTTCAAAGAAGAAGCCGTATCTAAACATGATCCAGAAGCGCAGACGTCTTCTCTGGGCCAAGGCTCATTTAAAATGGACTGTGGCAAAGTGGAAAACTGTTCTGTGGTCAGATGAATCAAAATTTGAAGTTCTTTATGGAAATCAGGGATGCCGTGTCATTCAGACTAAAGAGGAGAAGGACGACCCAAGTTGTTATCAGCGCTCAGTTCAGAAGCCTGCATCTCTGATGGTATGGGGTTGCATTAGTACATGTGGCATGGGCAGCTTACACATCTGGAAAGACACCATCAATGCTGAAAGGTATATCCAGGTTCTAGAGCAACACATGCTCCCGTCCAGATGACGTCTCTTTCAGGGAAGACCTTGCATTTACCAACATGACAATGCCAAACCACATACTGCATCAATTACAGCATCATGGCTGCATAGAAGAAGGGTCCGGGTACTGAACTGGCCAGCCTGCAGTCCAGATCTTTCACCCATAGAAAACATTTGGCGCACCATAAAATGGAAGATACAACAAAAAAGACCTAAGACAGTTGAGCAACTAGAGTCCTACATTAGACAAGAATGGGTTAACATTCCTATCCCTAAACTTGAGCAACTTGTCTCCTCAGTCCCCAGACGTTTACAGACTGTTGTAAAGAGAAAAGGGGATGTCTCACAGTGGGAAACATGGCCTTGTCCCAACTTTTTTGAGATGTGTTGTTGTCATGAAATTTAAAATCACCTAATTTTTCTCTTTAAATGATACATTTTCTCAGTTTAAACATTTGATATGTCATCTATGTTCTATTCTGAATAAAATATGGAATTTTGAAACTTCCACATCATTGCATTCTGTTTTTATTTACAATTTGTACTTTGTCCCAACTTTTTATGGAATCGGGGTTGTAAATAAATCAATTTTTTTTTGTCATTCATCTTATGGACACTAGATTTTACTTGCTGTGCCTTTTAATCTAGAACTCCCAAGGGTTCTTTGTCTTGTCCCACCAGAGGAATCCATCAGGATACTTTGTAGAAACTTACATCAGAGACTTCAAAGTACAGTATATCCCTTCTAGTCTTAACTATCCTTTAAAAGTGCACCCCATCCATGAATAGAAAGGGACTACCACTGACCAGATTATTATTTTTCTGGTGGACCATTCTCATTAAAGCAGTGAAATTTTCATGGTAGCCGTATGCTGTTGTGTGTATAAATGGATTTTTTTTTAAGACCTCAATGCCACTGCAAGGTTAAGAACAATCTGTCAATCAAAAATCCCAGGATACAGTCATGCTGTGCTCCAAAACTGACCAGTAATGAAGGGATAGAGAAGTCTGAAAACGTCATGCTGTGCATACCCATTGCTGTTTTGAGAATTTTATGATTGTGCTAGGGCTCCATTTGTCATTGCTATTGGCCAGATTGTTACTTTGCAGTCTGTAATTTCTTATTAAAAGCAACACGAGTTTGCAATTTAATTTCAATTTGCTTTATTATTACACCCTTGTGTGGAGGTGCTAGAATATAATATGTACACATATGTATAACATTGACTCCAGTCTTTCATTTGAAACTCATATCAATAACATTACCCAGATAGCTTTCTTTCATCTTAGAAGTATTGCCAAGATAAGAAATATAATGTCATTACATGACGTAGAAAAACTAGTTCATGCTTTTTTTTTACCTCTAGGTTGGATTATTGTAATGCTTTACTGTCTAGATGTTCCAATAAGTGCATAAACAAGCTCCAGTTAGTTCAAAATGCAGCAGCAAGAGTCCTTACTAGAACTAGAAAATCTGACCACATAACTCCTGTCTTATCCACACTGCACTGGCTCCCAATCAAATTTCATATTGTTTATAAAATACTAATATTGACCTTTAAAGCACTGAATGGTCTCGCACCACAGTACCTGAGCAAACTTCTGGTCCTTTATGGCCTGCCATGCTTACTTAGATCAAAAGGTTCTGCTGGTATCTCATATAGTGAAGGCTACATCAGGGGGCAGAGCCTTTTCTTACAAAGCCCCACAGTTATGGAACAGCCTTCCAAGTAGTTTTTGGGAGTCAGACACAGTCTCAGCGTTTAAGTCTAGGCTGAAAACATGTCTATTTAGTCAAGCCTTTTGGTAATAGTTTTATTCGGTAAAAGAGTAGATCTGGAGGGTCTAAGTATAGTGTTTTGGTAAACTGGGATGTATGGATGCTGTCAGCTCCCCACTCACTCGCTCACTTGGGTTTGTTGACAGTGTAGTGGCTGGCTGCTTTATGTCCTGGGGTGCCCTCATGCCTGTGTTACCTTCTGGCTCTCCCTTTTTAGGTATGCTGTCATAGTTAGTTTTGCCGGAGTCCCTGCTTACACTCAGCGAAAAATGTATACTGTTCTTACTCATTAGGTGACATTGGGCATACCTAACAATCTGTGTGCCCCCCCCACTCTGTTTGTCCCTCGAAGTTGCTTGAAAGTTTGTGAACCATTTAGAATTTTCTATATTTCTGCATAAATATGACCTAAAACATCATCAGATTTTCACAAGTCTCAAAAGTAGATAAAGAGAACCCAGTTAAACAAATGAGACAAAAATATTGTACTTGGTCGTTTATTTATTGAGGAACATGATCCAATATTACATATCTGTGAGTTAGCGTTTAAAAAATCCATGGTTCATTTCCTTTGAATGTTATTTCAGTTGACTTGCTAACTTTAGGACTGCAGTTGTCATGAACAGTTTTGCACTCAAGTTTCCATCAATGAACAGTTTATAACTCCAACAAAACAGACTTCATGTTAAAACTATAATTATTTTCCTGGTTTTATAGTTATACTTTGTGACAATATAGGACACTGTTATAGAAGCAAGTTATTTATAATCATGTTGTCTGTTGTCACCCAAATGAGGATGGGTTCCCTTTTGAGTCTGATTCCTCTTGAGGTTTCTTCCTGTCGTCTGAGGGAGTTTTTCCTTGCCATCATTGCCACAGGCTTGCATTGGGGATCGATTAGGGATAAAATTAGCTCATGTTTAAAGCCTTTAATTTTCTGTAAAGCTGCTTTGCAACAATGTCTATAGTTAAAAGCGCTATAAAAATAAACTTGACTTGACGAATATTTATTGCACTCCTGAGTACACCAATGCCAGAACAAACTTTCATGTGAACTGAGAGTTTGACTAAGACTTGTGTCTTGCTGACTTTGTAAGTGTAACCTTAAGCAGTAGTTCCACCTCATTGTCAGGCTGTCCATATAAATCCTTGTGTTTGTCATTTTTTTTCACCATGCTGGTGGTTTTCCCACATTTTATCTGCTCTACCAATTATCATGAAACAGATGATATACTATCGCCACCTACTCGGCTGGCATACTCGTGAATGTTTTTCAAATTGTTTTTGTGTTTTCCTGTGGATGGGACTTGAAAACAACATTGCCAAAAATACCCCAATACATTTCTACACACATACACTATGCGTGGATGGGGCCTTGTCTTAGTGCCCTGCACAGAGTCAAGGTTCCATGACCTCCAATACATCTGGTATAGCTCATCAACTAATTATGAAGCCCTTTATAAGTTGGTTCAGGTGTGCTGTAAGTTAGAAAACACTGCATGGCACTGAGTCTCCAGAACAGCAAGCCCAAGGCAAGAGGATGATTGACACAAATTGTACATGGAAAAATATGAACTATAGTCTCTGTAACTGTACTCTCACAAAATAGACCAAAAAGATAAGTGTGTGTAGTGGCCAGGTGGTGTGGCCAATAAGTGTAAGATGGAAAAATCTATCTTGGCTTGTCTGCTCCTTTTTCCAGCGCCATACTCTAATGAGACGTGCTTGTCTTAAGACAGCATTTAATGAATGTAGCCACAAGAAAAATATGTCTTCTATTTCCTCTAGATGCTTTTAATAAGTTACTAACAATATCTCCAGACTAGCAGTTACCTAATCTTCTTCGGAAAACTATATGAATAGTTAATACACTTTTGCTTGTACATACAGTATAAACCACTGTATTATGATATCCCTATGATATTTAATTTGTAGTGTTGAATGCATTCTTAATTGTGTTATGCCATGTGGTATATGGCTGCCTGTTGAGATCATTAAAGAGAGAGAAAGAGCATAAACACAGGGAGTTTTGCAAGAATGTTAACGAGACAGAGAACATCATTATAAATGATAAGTAGACCCACACAAGTACAAGTGTGGTTTTAAGATTCTTGTTTACACCAATGAAAAAAAAAATCCAGTTAAAATAAAAATACAAATTAAAATAAAATGTAAAAATACACATTACATTGCCCATGTTGTGAGAGATTCATTTTGGTATGTTAAATGCTTTATATTTACTTAAAATAAATATACAGTATATCTGTATACAGTATGTATGTATGGATGTGTGTATGTATGTATATACAGTGTCTTGCAAAAGTATTCATCCCCCTTGGTGTTTGTCCTGTTTTGTCGCATTACAAGATGGAATTAAAATGGATTTTTGGAGGGTTAGCATAATTTAAGTTATACAATTTACACAACATGCTTACCACTTTAAAGGTGCAAATTGTTGTTTTATTGTGACACAAACAACAATTAACATGGAAAAAAACCCAGAAATCTGGAGTGTGCATAGGTATTCAACCCCTTTCATATCCATCCATCCATTATCTGTAACCACTTATCCTGTGCAGAGTCACAGGCAAGCTGGAGCCTATCCCAGCTGACTATGGGCGAGAGGCGGGGTACACCCTGGACAAGTCGCCAGATCATCGCCGGGCTGACACATACCAAACAACCATTCACACTCACATTCACACCTACGGTCAATTTAGAGCCACCCATTAACCTAACCTTCATGTCTTTGGACTGTGGGGAAAACTGGAGCACCTGGAGGAAACCCACACAGACACAGGGAGAACATGCAAACTCCACACATGCCCCTTTTCCACTGACAAAGAACTGGCTCTGGGGCCAGAAAAAAATGGTTCCAGGCTAGCACCAACTCTCTGCTGGGCCAGAGGAAAGAACCGCTTACATCAGCGGGGGGGGGGGTTGTTAAGACCAACAACAATAACAAGACCGCGAAAGATTGCCATTTTTAAGCGACGAGAAGCAGCAGCTGTACAAACGCGAAGTCATCCATTATTATTATTGTTGTTGCTGCTGCTGCTGCTGCTTCTTCCATGTTGTTTTTGCTTCGATATTCACGCCAAGGTTTATGCAAACGTAGTGACGTAACTGACATTGTGGCAGCGGGGCCGTGGTCAAGCGCCGGTCTGTGACAGGAGGGCGGAGTCAGGGAAGGTAAGTGGCAGAATCACTACACCTGACGGCAATTAACCTGTGTTTGTGTGTGTCTTCCCAGTGACTGCGCCCTATTTAAGGATGGAGAGCGAGAGCAGAGGGGCTCTCTCCCCAATCAGACGACTGGAGTGTGTGTGTGCGTGTGTGGCTGAGAGAGTGAAAGTTTACTGAAAAGTAAAAATAAAAGAATTTGTGAAACCTGATCTCTGTCCTGCCATCCTCTGTGCTCCACCCTTGCTTAGAACTTTTACAGTGGTGCTGAAACCCGGGAGCATGGAGCACAGCAGCCTAACAGCCCCATGGAGTCCTCCCCGTTCACTGAACTAGTCCATGCCCTCGCCACGGCCCAGCAAAGCCAGCACCAGGCGCTACTCACCCTCCGAAAGGAGCAGGAACAGCGGTTCGAGGCCCTGGTGTTGGCCCAACAGGAAGATCAAGAGGCGTTCCGGCACCTCCTTGCGTCGGCAGGGTCCACCAGCGCTCCTACCGCGGGCCCGTCTCCCCTCATCGTCACCAAGATGGGCCCGCAGGACGACCCCGAGGCGTTCATCATGCTCTTCGAGCAAGTCGCCGAAGCCTCGGGGTGGCCAATGGAGCAGCGCGCGGCGCGCCTCCTCCCCCTGCTAACAGGAGAGGCACAGCTGGCCGTGCTACAGCTCCCCGCCGACTGCCGGCTGGCCTACGCGGACCTCCGCCGGGCCGTCCTCCAGCACGTGGGGCGCACCCCAGAACAACAGCGCCAGCGCTTCCGCGTGTTGAGCTTGGAGGAAGTCGGCCGGCCATTCGCGTTTGGCCAACAACTCTGGGACGCCTGCTGGCGGTGGCTGAGGGCCAACAACTGCGATGCTGAGGAGATCGTCAATCAGGTGGTGCTGGAGCAGTTCGTCGCGCACTTGCCAGCAGGAACCGCGGAGTGGGTCCAGTGCCACCGCCCGGCGTCGCTGGATCAGGCAGTTGAGCTGGCGGAGGACCATTTGGCGGCTGTCCCGGCGGCAGGACAGCAGATGTCATCTTCTCTTCTCTCCTCTTCTCTCTCTCTCTCTCCCCCTCCTCCTGTGTCCCGTCCTCGCCCTATTGCCCCACCGCGGAGGTGGGGGCCGGCACCACCCCAGCCAGCCCGCCGCACCCGTGGTTCCCTCCCGTTTCTCCCTTCTGTGTCTGTCTCTCCCCCACCTCAGGTGAGTGAGCCCCAGATTACTGGTGCAGAGGGAAAGCCCGGGCCGGTTTGCTGGCGCTGCGGGGAGCCGGGCCACCCTCAACAGCAGTGCACGGCGATGGAAGTGGGCGCGGTGGTTCGGATCCCCGACGCGCCAGAGGCCGCCCTCGATCGGGCCAGAGCATATCGCATACCGGTGAGTATCCAAGGGGATACATATCAGGCATTGGTGGATTCTGGTTGTAACCAGACCTCAATTCACCAAAGCCTGGTGCAAAACAAGGCACTGGGGGGAGCACAGGGGGTGAAGGTGTTGTGTGTGCACGGGGATGTTCACAGCTACCCTTTGGTGTCAGTCCACATTTTTTTCAGAGGGGAAAAATTTATAGTGAAGGCAGCGGTTAATCCTTGCCTTACCCACTCTTTAATTTTGGGGACTGATTGGCCGGGATTTCGGGGTTTGATGACACGCTTAGTAGAGAGTGGGTCCTGCCATTTAGCAGGGGGAGGCCCCGGTGTCGCTTTGGTGGGAGCAGCTGTCACAGAGCCATGTACGTCATCTCCGCGTCAGAGTGAGGAGCCCCAGGCTCCTCCTCTCTCTCTTGGGGAATTCCTCGCGGATTTCCCGTTAGAACAATCGCGAGACGAGACTCTGCGACATGTGTTTGACCAAGTGAGAGTAATTGATGGTCAAACGCTCCCTCCGAACGCCACCCCGTCCTTCCCCTATTTCTCTATTATGAAGGATACATTATACCGAGTGACGCAGGACACTCAGACGAAAGAGCAAATTATGCAGCTTTTAATTCCAAAGAGCCGCCGGAAATTGGTATTCCAGGCGGCTCACGTTAATCCCATGGCTGGACACCTAGGGCAGGACAAGACACTAGCCCGAATAATGGCCCGATTCTATTGGCCGAGGATTCGCGGCGATGTTCGTAGGTGGTGTACGGCATGCCGCGAATGCCAGTTAGTAAATCCAGCGGCCATTCCAAAAGCGCCTTTGCGCCCTCTTCCATTAATCGAGACCCCGTTTGAGAGAATTGGGATGGATCTCGTCGGGACATTAGATCGGTCAGCACGAGGGTACCGCTTTATATTAGTTCTGGTGGACTATGCAACGCGATACCCGGAAGCAGTGCCTCTGCGCAATATCTCAGCACGCAGTATTGCAGAGGCACTCTTCCGCGTCATCTCCCGAGTCGGAATCCCGAAAGAGATTCTGACTGATCAAGGCACTACATTTATGTCACGGACACTGCGCGAATTGTATGGGTTATTGGGGATTAAGCCGATCCGCACCAGTGTGTATCACCCACAAACGGACGGTTTAGTGGAACGGTTCAATCGCACCCTCAAATATATCATTAAAAAATTAATAAGTGAGGACGCACATAATTGGGATAAGTGGCTCGAGCCCTTGTTGTTCTCAGTGCGAGAGGTTCCCAAGGCCTCCACGGGGTTCTCCCCATTCGAACTATTATATGGGCGTCAGCTGCGCGGCATCCTAGACGTACTGTGGGAAAATTGGGAGGAGGGACCTTCACAAAGCAAGAATGAAATTCAGTATGTTATGGACCTGTGCGCAAAACTCCACACGCTCACCCAACTAACCCAGGAGAATTTGCGGCAGGCCCAGGAATGGCAAGCCCGCCTGTACAACAAGGGTACGCGCCTTAGGGAGTTCACCCAGGGAGATAAAGTACTCGTACTGTTGCCCACTTCGAGCTCCAAATTGATCGCCAAGTGGCAAGGACCCTTTGAGGTCACACGGTGAGTCGGTGATGTCGACTATGAGGTGAGGCGAACAGACGGGATGGGGCGCTACAAATTTACCACCTCGATCTCCTTAAACTCTGGAGGGAGGAGGTCCCCGTGGCGTTGGTGTCGGTGGTTCCGGAGAAGGCGGAGCTGGGGCCGGAGGTCCGAAAAAGGGCATTGACATCACGTACCCCTCTGGTCCCCTGTGGAGACCACCTCTCCCCGACCCAGCTCACGGAGGTCGCCCAGTTGCAGACTGAGTTTTCGGATGTGTTCTCACCCCTGCCCGGTCGCACTAACCTCATAGAGCACCACATAGAGACCCCCCCGGGGGTAGTAATGCATAGCCGCCCTTACAGACTACCCGAACACAAAAAAAAGGTGGTTCGGGAAGAACTTGAGACCATGCTCGAAATGGGCATCGTTGAGGAGTCCCACAGTGACTGGAGCAGCCCGGTGGTCTTGGTACCCAAGGCCGACGGGTCGGTCCGGTTCTGTGTGGACTACAGAAAAGTCAACGCAGTGTCTAACTTCGACGCGTACCCAATGCCTCATATTGATGAGTTGCTCGATCGACTCGGCACTGCTCGCTTTTATTCGACGCTGGATTTGACGAAGGGATATTGGCAGATCCCTTTGACTCCACTATCCCGAGAAAAAATGGCCTTTTCCACACCGTTTGGTTTACACCAATTCGTCACACTTCCGTTTGGGCTGTTTGGGGCACCCGCTACGTTTCAGCGGCTGATGGACAGAGTCCTCCGCCCTCACACCACTTATGTGGCCGCTTATCTAGATGACATCATCATCTATAGTAATGACTGGCAGCGGCACCTCGAACATCTGAGGGCCGTCCTTAGGTCGCTGAGATGAGCGGGGCTCACAGCCAACCGAAAGAAGTGTGCGATTGGGCGGGTGGAAGTATGGTATCTGGGCTTCCACTTGGGCAACGGGCAGGTGCATCCCCAAATTAATAAGTTGGCAGCAACTGCGGCCTGCCCGAGGCCCAAGACCAAAAAGGGGGTGAGACAGTTCCTGGGGCTTGCTATTACCGTAGGTTTATACCTAATTATTCGGACGTCACCAGCCCGCTGACTGATCTCACTAAAAAGGGGCACCAGATCCGGTCCAGTGGACGGAGCAGTGCCAGCGGGCTTTTTCAGAGGTAAAGGCTGCACTGTGTGGGGGGCCACTTCTACACTCCCCTGACTTTTCTCTCCCCTTTGTGTTGCAGACCGATGCGTCGGACAGAGGGCTGGGGGCAGTTTTGTCCCAGGAGGTGGAGGGGGAGGACCGCCCCGTCCTGTACATCAGCAGAAAGCTGTCAGTGCGTGAGGGGCGCTACAGCACGATAGAGAAAGAGTGTCTGGCGATCAAGTGGGCGGTCCTCACCCTCCGTTACTACCTGCTGGGGCACCCTTTCACCCTCTGTTCAGACCACGTGTCCCTCCAGTGGCTCCACCACATGAAGGATGCCAACGCGCGGATCACCCGTTGGTATCTGGCATGCCAACCCTTCAATTTTAAGGTGGTCCACAGGCCGGGGGCACAGATGGTCGTGGCGGACTTCCTCTCCCATCAAGGGGGGGGGAGTTGGCTGCGGGCCGGACGGCCACCCGGCCTGAGTCGGGTGGTGGGGGTATGTGGCAGCGGGGGTGTGGTCAAGCGCCGGTCTGTGACAGGAGGGCGGAGTCAGGGAAGGTAAGTGGCAGAATCACTACACCTGATGGCAATTAACCTGTGTTTGTGTGTGTCTTCCCAGTGAATGCGCCCTATTTAAGGAGGGAGAGCGAGAGCAGAGGGGCTCTCTCCCCAATCAGACGACTGGAGTGTGTGCATGCATGTGTGGCTGAGAGAGTGAAAGTTTACTGAAAAGTAAAAATAAAAGAATTTGTGAAACCTGATCTCTGTCCTGCCGTCCTCTGTGCTCCACCCTTGCTTAGAACTGTTACAGACGTATACAGCGACGTAATGACATGGCTTCCCTTAGCACCGCGAGCTATGGAAAAGCAAACTGGTTCTCAGCTGGCTCGCAAGTTGAACGAGTTGTGAACCAGCACCAGCACTGGCCCCGAACCAGCCCTGGAACTGATTTGGTGGAAAAGGGGTAACAGAAAGGCCCCCGTCAGCCACTGGGCTCAAACCCAGAACTTTCTTGCTGTGAGGCAACAGTGCTAACCACTACACCACTGTGTTGCCCCCCCCCCCCCCCCCAATATGAAACCCCTAAATAAGAGCTGGTCCAACCAGTTCACTTCATAAATCACATAATTAGTTGATTAAGATCCACCTGTGTGCAATCAAAGTGTCACATGATCTGTCACATGATGTCTGTATAAATCAACCTGTTCTGGAAGGACCCTGACTCTGCAACACTACGAAGCAAGCAACATGAAAACCAAGGAGCACTCCAAATAGGTCAGAGACAAAGTTGTGGAGAAGTATAGATCAGGGTTGGGTTATAAAAAAAATATCCCAAACTTTGAATATCCCAGGGAGCACCATTAAATCCATTATAGCAAAATGGAAAGAATATGGCACGACTACAAATGTGACAAGAGAAGGCCACTCACCAAAACTGACAGACCAGGTAAGGAGGGCATTAATCAGAGATACAACA
The DNA here is from genome assembly GCF_027579695.1 of Neoarius graeffei. Classification (NCBI taxonomy): domain Eukaryota; kingdom Metazoa; phylum Chordata; class Actinopteri; order Siluriformes; family Ariidae; genus Neoarius; species Neoarius graeffei. The sequence continues at coordinate 55,040,765 of NC_083571.1, forward strand.
AATATATGAAAGATAACACTGAAGGAGCTGCAAAGATCCACAGTGGAGATGGGAGTATCTGTCCATAGGACCACTTTAAGCCATACACTCCATAGAGCGGGGCTTTATGGAAGAGTTGCCAGAAAAAATCCATTGCTTAAGAAAACACATTTGGAGTTTACCCAACAGCATGTGGCAGACTCCCCAAACACATGGAAGAAGATTCTCTGGTCAAATGACACTAAAATTGATCTTTTTGGGCATCATGGGAAATACCATGTGTGGTGCAAGCCAAACACCCTGAGAACACCATTCCTACAGTGAAGCATGGTGGTGGCAGCATCATGCTGTGGGATATTTTTGATCTGCAGGGACAGGAAAGCTGGTCAGGACTGAAGGAAAGATGGATGGCACTAAATACAAGGCAATTCTGAAGTAAAATCTGTTTGAGTCAGCCAGAGGTTTGAGATTGGGATGAAGGTTCACATTCCAGCAATGACCCTAAACATACTGTGAAAGCTACACTGGAGTGGTTTAAAGGGAAACATTTAAATGTCTTGGAATGGTCTAATCAAAGCCCAGACCTCAATCCAATTGAGAATCTGTGGCATAACTTGAAGATTGCTGTACACCAACGCCACCCATCTAACTTGAAGGAGTTGGAGTAGTTTTGCCTTGAGGAATGGGAAAAAATCCCAGTGGCTCGATGTGCTAAGCTAATAGAGGCATAGCCCAAGACACTTGCAGCTGTAATTGCAGCAAAAGTTAGATCTACAAAGTATTGACTTTTTTTTTGAGGGGAGGTACCTATGTTTTTTTCATCTTAATTGTTGTTTGTGTCATAATAAAACAACAACTTACACCTTTAAAGTGGTAGGCATGTTGTGTAAATCAAATGGTGCCCCCCCCCAAAAAAAAAAAAAAAAAAAAAATTGTAATTTCATCTTGTAATGTGACAAAACAGGACAAACACCAAGGGGGATGAATACTTTTGCAAGACACTGAATACCAACTTAGTGGAAGAAGTAATTAGCAGACCAAATGTAATGTAAGCTTAATTAATGTTAAAGATGACTGTAAGCAATAAGCATAACCTCAGATTGTGGAACTAAAATTTTCAGACCCAGAAAACACTGCATCAGCTCTGGCCCACATGTTCAGCTCACAAAGGACTTGATTAACTAATGAGCTGATTAAGAAAGGTGTTAATGAAGTAGTAATTATACTATTAAAAATACAATTTTAGAGATAATAATCAGAAAATACAATGTATTAGTCCTAACTTTCATCATCGCCACACAAACACATTTACAATACTTTTGTCATGGTGAAATTATGATTATTATTTTTTTTAAATCTCCCTGATAAACCTCATCTCCCACAGAATTAAATTAATTAAAATTTGGATCAGAAATCATAACACATTCCATTATAAGCATTCGTACTATTCATAAAACTTGGTCTATGTTAATTGGGATGGCTGTGATGGTTATATCATTGATTAACATTCCCAAAATTACATTATATTACATTTATAAAAATGTGTTGATTGGCGAGGTCTCACTGCTGAGTCCTCCACGCAAACACATAAACTGTAAACATCACAACCTCCAGTAACCTTTGAATTGAAGATAGTTAACTCTCATAGTTCACATTGCTAGTTTCATTTCACAGTGCTGATGTTTTGCTCAGGTCTCATACTGTATGTCTAGCTTGATGTTTCACATTCGTAACTGCAGGTCACCCATATCTGTCTTTAACGTGAAGGCACCT